>NW_027103271.1:0-241703 GCF_902728285.1 Clytia hemisphaerica
AAGACTGAATCTAAGGGTCAGGGTTTATTACACTTATCAGACATTGTGAAATCTGGAGAACTTGATATTTTGTTTGGTCATCCAGAAGCCTTTCTAAGTGCTGAAGGAAGACAGCTCTTAAAATCTGACATATTCAAAGAACGTGTTGTTGCTTGTGCCATTGATGAAGCTCATTGCGTTGAAATTTGGGGAAAAGAGTTTCGTACAGATTTCAGTGAGTTGGCAGTCCTCAGATCATTGATTCCTGAATTAAAGTTCATTGCTGTAACTGCAACTGCTACAAAAAAACAAACAAAAACTTTTGCTCAAACTTTATGTATGAAAAATTTAAAAGTTGTCTGTGTTAGTCCTAACCGCCCAAACATATTTTTATCGATAGTGGAAAGAAAACCATCATTGTATGGCTTTGATGGTGTCACCGAAATTTTAGAACCGATAGCCAAAAATTTGTTGCATCTGAAGGAAAATTTTCCAATGACAATAATTTATATGAGGCTTGATTTCTGTGGAAAAGCATATAAGCTTTTTGATGATAGAATTTTGACTGAAAAAACAGTATGTAGGTAAAGAAATATCATGTAAAGCCAGACTCTTCAACCAGTTTCATTCACCATCACCTCCAGCAGAGAAAGTCTTCATCTTAGAAGAAATTAAACAGCAACATTCTAGAATTAGGGTTCTATTTGCCACCACTGCATTAGGGATGGGTGTAGATGCTCCTAATATAGCTCATGTTATGCATATTGGACCTCCATCGTCAATGGAAGCATACACACAAGAGATTGGGAGAGCTGGACGGACAAAATGTGACTCTTGGGCAACACTATTTTATAATAATAATGATATTGCTCCAAATACGCATACTCAAAAATCAATGCGAGATTATTGTTTGGCAAAGGGATGCTTGAGAAAGGAATTGACAAATTATTTTGATTTTCAATGCCCTAAGCAAAAAAAGATGTTGTTCGAATTGCGATGAAAATAATTCTTTTCCATATTTTTCCATATTGGAAAATAGAAAAAAGGCAGCTGGGTCAGTCAATGATGGACATTTTGAAACAAGAACTGGATGATTGTTTAAAAAAGTATGAAGACAAGATCAAAAATGACTTTTATTTTGACATTCCATTACCAGAGGAACCAGGAGTTGCAAGTAAATCTGAAAGGATAGCTGAAAGTGTAGCAGATATTGTAGATGAAATGAGTCTACTATACAATTTTGATGTTTTTCATAGCGACTGCAGAAAAGAACTCTTTTCAATTATTGACAAATATGCTCCAATAGCAACATGATAATTTTGTATTTTTTTTTCAGTAAGAGTTCCCCAAATTCTGCTTTTCTGATATGTTGTTGATATTTTAAGTATAAGTATTAAGACCAGTATAACCTTAAGGTAAAATGTAAGATTGAGCTATAGGGTGAGACTAATTTAATTTATTGTTCTATGGGCAGATGGTAAAACAATATGGGTCGGTCCATAGGGATAATAACAATAATAATTCTAAATTCAAGGGTCAGAGAAAATCTAAAGAAAAGTTTCTCCCTGTTTTTAACCTTAATTTTGATTACCGAAAAATTTAAGTCTAAATGTCTAAGACGTTGATTAATTGGGTTAATTGATTTATAAATTGGAGTTATAAACATTTGTTCAGAAGTTAGATAATATATACTTTCTTTTTTCAAAAAAAATTAACATAAGTGGTATTTTAGAATTAAAATGCCTATATTATTATTTTTTTCTTTCTGGCAAAAGCAGGGTCGATCGGGCCCGTAGAACAATAAATTAAATTGGTCTCGCCTAGTCAGCAATAATAGCAATGAGCTAACTGTTGACTTCGATAAATACATACCTACCAGTACTATTTTTGGCTTTTTGCCTATTTTTTGTTGTTGCTTAGTGTGTGTAGTTTTGAATCAGATTTACATTTCAGAATTTTTTTTTGGATTGGATTACCTTTTTTAAAGGAAATATTCTAAACAAATTTTTGGTTAAATTCCCAAAAACACAAAAAAAAAATCAATTTATTACAAAGTATTTTATCAGGCAAAATTAGCCCTAAAGTTTTGGTATATCCAGACAGTTGTTCTCAACTTCAGTTGAGCTAGAATCTCAGAATGTTTGTAATTTTTTTTTTTTTAAACATCATAAAACTCAAAATATTTTACTGTACATCTTTTTATTTTTTATTTTTCTAAATGACTACGTCACAAACATGAAAAGAAATTGGCGTACACTGCATACAATATTTTTTATTTAACGAATTTAACGAATCATTTCATGCCGTTCACTTTTTGGTTTGGTATGGTTGTGCATTTTTCTTTTTATATTTTTGCTTGGTATAGCTTGTTTGATATGGTTGTGTGTTGTGGTTTATTATTGTTGCTTGTCTGTTTAAAATGGTAATTCTAATCGTTTCTCCTTTTTTGAGCATTTATTGCTTAAATAAGGGGTTGAGATAAGAAAGCTCCAACAAAAACAGTGCAATGTATCAATTTTTGCTTTTTATATTTTTTGTTACCCCATGAAATTTTAGATTTTCCAATTTGCGAAAATTAATCCCTGCAATTAAATTATTCATTTGTATATATCGTTTGACACAGTACCTGTATGCATTGAATTAAGGATATGATTGATAGTTTCTTAGAAATTCTTAGATTCATTATTAGTCTGGTTAGGTTCAGGCAAAACGGTTGGATGAATATTGGATAAAATTGGATATAAATAAATGCAGAATATTACAAAATCCGCAAAATTTAATTTTTCTGGCCATACACAAAATTAAACACTTAAGATGTTTATTAAAGGTGTTTGTTTGTTTTGTTGCCATTTTACAGGTTAAATTTTCAGCAACCACCAAATTAAATTCCCATTCCCATCAAATGTAGTTTTTGTCCATCTGCTAATAAAAATCCCCTCTAAAAAATTTTTTTTCGGTCATCCGCCAAATTAAGTACCCGCCAAAATTTGTTCCCTTAAGGTAATTAATGCGTAATTATTATTTTAGCTAAATTTGAATTATTTTAGCTGATTAACATAAGTTTATTCTAAAATGCCATTCTCTTGATTTCAGTTGTGTCACATGCTTTTGACTTCTTTCAGTTGATTTTATTACCCTAGCTGGGAATTGAACCCAGTAAACTTGACCACAAGCTAGGGTGAAAGTCCTGTAAAAATAAGAAAGAAAATAGTTTAAATAATAACAATTCACCATTGATGATTCACTGCAGATTAAGAGGGAATTACTTTTTTGCATGAAAATTTTGCAGTTTCCAAGTAGAGTTAAAAACCTTGAAATTAAAATGCAGCAAAAAATGTATTTGAAACCCTGGCTCGACTGCGAAATGCAATTTTTAGCAAAAAACACAAAATTTGACTAATTTATCCGAAAAATACATTATTAAAACACAGTAAAAATACACTTTTTTCTCTTGGATATGCGAAATGAAAATACAGCAAAATTCACAAACCGGCTTTGGGCGCAAAATTTAAATGCCGCTAAATGCAATTTTTGGTTTGGATAAGATTTTGATGCAATAAAGTATGATATAACTTTTTTTAAAGCCATCTTTTGTTCACTTATATACTTCCCATAATATAATTCACTTGAAATTGTTGAGAAATAGTTTTGAAATACAACAAAGTCTTGCTTAAGCTGATAATTTAATTATCATCAGCTTAAGCAAGACTTTTTGTTTTGTTACATTTTTCTTTTCTTATAATAAACAAAAGGAAAATGTAAAGATCATGTACATTTTGTTTGTGGATTTCCACGTAACGCCTGTCAGGATCGAGAACCTTGTACATGACAACAGGCATGTAATTTAAAGTTAACAGACAGAATAAATTCAAATTTTATTTTTCCTTTTCAAAAATGTTTTCTAGTCAATAAAAAGGGAATTAAAAATATCTAGATGGGTTTTAAAAGTATTTGTGTATAAAGCAGACTTTTTATTTTTTAGCATCATGTTACATATAATTACAAAAAAAAAATTGACAAAGAATTCCACAAAAACATGAAAGCAAAATTTCAAAAGTGTTAATAAATTTTCGTAAAAAAAGATTTCATAAAAACAGTTAAGACATTGGAAAAGGCTACTTTAATTGGAGAAATTTTAGCGCTAATTAGCGAATCACAAAAATCTTGATTTTTTTTGGATTTATTTTAGCGAATTTGCCTAGTTTTAACCTAATTTCTTCAATTTTCCTAGGGGTTTTCGGCAAAAAGCATGAAATAAAAATTTAGCGTGGATTAATTTTAACGATTTGTCGATTTGACATGTTTTTTTAGCGAGATAAATTGTAGCGAAAATGGCACTAAAAACCTAAAATTTCTCTCGCTAAAATTTCTCCGATTAAAGTAGAAGAAGATTTAAAAAGAAAAATATTTCCCAGACTGTGGTATAAAAATTAAAGGATTAGTGATCATCAACCACAAAATAAAGATTTTTGAAAATAAATGTATCCTGTATCCTCTTTTAGAGATAATATTTTTACTCTCTTTTATCACCAGAAATTTATTGTTGTATAATATATACAGTTTTATTATAAAATCTCTAAGTAAATACTTTAGTTTTCTTTTTTAAATAAAGTCTGTAAAGGAGAAGTAGATTAAAGATAAATATATACACTCTTTTTTTATAAGAACCAGTAAATTTAAGTTGAGGCTCAAACTGTTCTTATTTTTTTGCGCTTTTAGCCTCAAATTGTTCTTTATTCTCTTCTTACTTTTGGTGAGAGAAAAATATTTTTTGAGCAAGAAATTTTCTAGCAAGGGTCCTACAAGGTAATAAAAGTTTCAAAAGATACTATATTAGCTTAGTCTTAGTCACTGAAATATTTGGTAAAAACATCTTTAAAAAAGAAAAAATTTTGAGCCTCAGAACTGTTCTTGTATTGTTCTTAATTTTTGGCCATTTTGAGCCATAAAAAGAGTGTAGGCAAGAACTAGAGAGAGATACCATTACCGACACGGGGCCTATCCGTTAGCAGAGTAAGTACCGCTTCAGTGATCGTGTGATTTAATTTAAAAATAAGTATGATATTCCCCCCTCAACAAAAAAAAACATAATTTAAAAAAGGCTGTATTGATCAAATTTTTGTTTGCATGTAGTTCTTTTAAACATAGAATTAGTACGAAGTGTAAGCCAAGAAAATCCTGTAATAGCTCAGAATAATTCCTTTATGTACTGTACATCAAATATACTTTCTATTCAAAATTTAACATATCTGGAACAGACCATTCTCGTTTTTTGTCTTCAATCCATTTGGCAAAGTCTACATAGTTTAAATATCTCTGAGGTATTCTCTTGATATCTGGAAAACATTCAAATGCTCTTGGTCCATCATACTGAAAAGGTCCAAAATTTAATATATCTGCAATAATTTCTTTCTCATCATCAAAAGAATCCCTGGTAGTGTGGTGTGATGAACCATGCTCAACTGAAACTGCCTGATCAAAGCTTTCAACGATATCCTTGATACCATTGGTAGCTTTGCAGACTTTGGCAATCGTTTTCATGCTTTTGTTTGCACCCATTCTCTTCACGATCTTTTTGCTTAGACGGTTGCAAATTTCCTGTGCAAGATCATCCTCAATGTTGTTTCCTTTTCCGCCACGCCAATTTAGAAAAAAACCCCACTTGAACTCCTCCGACAGCCTTGGTGTTAAAGTACATTCAATTTGTGCAATTGACACAAACATTTCTATTGCATACTTACTGCGATTATTTAACGCTTTGAAAACAACAAGCAAAATCTTTTGGTTGATGAGGTTTCGATCACCATCAGCTTCAGCAGCTGTGTCCTTCAACTGTAACAATAACATTGTCAAAAAGATTGTCATTAACGCATAATTTTGTTTCAGATCATCGGCTGTGTCATTATTGTAATCACTCTGAGTGACATAACTCCTCACGAAACGTTCCAAATAGTTGTCAAGGTACTCTTTTTTCACATTTTCTGGTGCTTTCTCATCTGGCAAATCTGCTGGCTTATCATCTAAGCTTGACATTCCAAATAATTTTAGGGCAGCCACCACAATGTACCCTTTACCAACGCTAAGGAAAAACTCTTCGCTACCTTGATAATTATCAACAACTTTCTTTGGTGTGACATTCTTGCGATTTAGTTTTTCACGAAAAAACTTTAAAGTTCCCTTTTCATTCACAGACTCTGACATATAAAGTAAATTGTAACAGTACTGTAAAAAGAGGCTTTAGTATGCCACATTGCTGGTTTGAATGGTGAACAAGCTGTTCCTCAACTGTCATAACATACATTGTTCAAAAACTTAAATGACTTGATCATTAACTGCCCTACCATTGGAACACTGTTTCAGGATTTACCTGATTTCATCGCATTATGCTCTGAATCCTCGTGCTATCCTGATTCAGTCGACTCAACCACTTATCGAGAGCCTAGATCATGAAACTCAATGCGGTTTTCGAAAAAAATAGTAATGCACTGTCAAGCTGGCTCAGAGAGCATAATCACTTGGAACTCACTGTCAAACTTTGATAGGTTCCAACATGTCCTTTTCGGTCAAGGTCACTTCTGAAATTCTTTCCCACACGCTTTTCATTTCTGCTTCATTGCAATCATTCTCACTCTGGATCAATGACGGGTCTCGTTTCCAAAGGTTCCTTTCATCTACTGCAGCTTTTCGAATTCGCGAGATTTTGGCACCAACTTGAACAATTTTAGGGCTAGCCACCACAATGTACCTGAAATCTTACCGAAACGCTGCCAAGGATCTTTCAAATACAAAAGTTATTTCTTCCTGTAGTTGAAAAGTTCTGTTACCTCGCACCATGATTACCCGCGACTGTAAAGATAGCGAAGATGTATTCGAATCAAGCTTATCTTTGTGCATTACGTACTCTTCGATTTGGTGCCTATTGATTCTTCATTGCGAATCTTGGGGTTTAACGGAAAAATTTTTCAATTACGAACATTTCATTAGAGTTCGTTTGCACGATAAATTCGAAGTTTTTTCACCTTAAAGTTCCATTCTTATTACAGGCAATTCGGCCACGTTCTAGAATGTCTTTTGAAAGAATAAAGTAAATCGTAGACCAAGTAACAATGTAAACTGTAAACAGTAAAGATAACAAGACTGTAAGGCAAAGATTTAGGCTTTAGTATGCCACGCTTTGCTGAATGGATGAATGGTGAACAATGCTCCAGTCGATCAGTGGGTGTGTGACTACCTTGGAGGAGGTCTTTTGCTCCAGAAAAACGAACCCGAGTCAGTTGATCACCAGCAAAGACGATTTTTGTTGTTTTTCATTGGGTCATCATTGGTGAAGACAATTTGTGCCATAGGTTGACCAGGATCAGCTTGATTTCTATCAGGAACGTCATTGATATCAATATCTGGAACATCTGGTGGGGCGAGCCCAGCTTTGTCATACAGTTCCCAAATCCATTTCTCGTATGTTCGCAAAATCTTGACACAGTCCTGGTATTTTGCCTCGTCTGCATCAATTATTGGCAGTGTGGCTGTTGTGGACTTCTCTTTCATAGCATCATAATATTGATGAGGAATATGGTCAGGATAGACAGATGAAAAGATTTTGAATTCAGGAAAAAATTCAATCAAAATACGAGAAATCAATACTTTACAGGAAGAAACATAGGATTTCCATTCATTTATGTTTGGAACAAGTTTGGACATGTTTAATTCACTGATTTTCCCGATTGGCCTATCATTTGGAAGGTGTTTAAAATCAACACGGTTTTTAATCAAGTTTGAGGCAAATAGGTGCAAATCTTTATTTTGAACAGCTTTACGCATATGATCCATTTTTATTTTCATGTCCCAATTGTCACCAGTGCCACGTAGTGTTGCATTTTTCTTTAAAATCTCTACAGCTCCATCCATGAAATGTTGACCAAGTGCATTTAATAAAACATCTCTAGTTGAATATGATAGACAAACTCCCAATTTGGTAAGCCTTTGCTGCAACTGAAAATAATTCAATTTAGGACTAAATTGGGAATCTATCTTAATAAATTACCAAACTGTTATAAACAATGATTGAAAGAACTATGCTAAGAGCTGAAGATTTACCCCTCCCCCTAGACTCTAGAACTTACATATAAGATGGACTTAAAAATTAAATTTTGTAAATAAATTGTTTGAAATTTATATAATTTTTTTGTAAAGAAACTGAAAGAAAAAGGATTTTTATCTAGATAAAATGCTAAGACTGGAACATATTTTTTTTGTAAAATGAAGTTATATATTATTTTTTGTTGCTAATTGAAAACTCTGCAGTTTCTTTAGAAAATTATCTGAATAATCTCTTGAAGCTTGTTTTATTTTTATATCTTTGTTCTAATAGGATTATACAGTAGGCTACCAAAAAAAAAAATTCCAGTTGATGTACAGTATGAAGAAAGAGTTCATCCGGCCGATTTCCGGAAACAATACTACTTTTTTTATCAGCCTTATCTAATTTTGGTGATTTTCCAAGCGAAAATAAAAAAGCTTTATTTTGTCAAAGTGAAAGGCCTGTATTGGCTATATATATTCTCCTTTGAATCTATTTTTTTCAAGCACCTTTTGAGAGCCTAACCTATGGTGAAGTTTTTATTGAATGAAAAGAATTCTTTTTAAATCATCATTAATTAATACTGCAAAACATAAAAGATTTTGGCTGTCATTCGCATTAATAACTTCTAAATTAATTTATTCTTGCATTAATTAGGTACATCCTCGTTTCACTCATTAAAATTTCAGAAATTAAAATCATATCGTACATGACCCTATCTCTGTCACCCCTTTTTTGGCAACTTGTATCAACTGAATCCCTTTGACAGTTAAATTTACAATTTTGACCTTCTATCTTTCCACCTACTAAAACCTAATAAAAAGCTCACTAAAAAAGAACAACCTTTCAAAAATAGGGGTGACAGAGTTAGGGATCATATACGGCAACCATGAGAATTCTTTAGTACAGTACACAGTGACCTCAAGCAAACCAGCAAACTGTCATAAATGTTTTCTCCTTTAAATCCTTTGACAGTACTGTACTACGCACTAGAAGACAAGAAAAATGAAAATAATTTAAAATCAAGCTTACTTTTTTACTACAACCTCCTTCAATCAACAAGACAGTGGTGATACGTTTTAAGTAGCTCAGCTCATGCCATCTTGAACTCAATAGAATGCTGTAGATGAAAGCAAATTTCGGTTTCATATCATCTGTTGTAAGGCATTTTTTGGATGACATAGCTTCTAGGATCTGGACAAGGAATGGAAAATTTTTTACAAGCTCTTCAAAAATAGATTGTAATTGTGTGGCAGCCATTGATTGAATCATAATCTTTGTTGTAGAGAAATGATCCGTCACCTGAACGCTTACATAAATGGTTGACTTTTTTTTGGATGGATTGTATAATCAAACGCTTGATTTGTGAAAAAATGTTTGTACATGACAGGAAAATTAATGAAGCAATTTTGCAAGGGTCGATTGAATCAAGTTCTATCAGCTTTGCAGCAAAAGCATCTTCACTATCAATATCAATGTTTGTTTTAGCCTCAAACTTAAGTTTTTTATTTGGAACTGGTCGTCTGGAAGGTGACAACACAACATCAGTTACTTTGAGGCACCTCTTAGTTGTTGTTGTTAAATTCATTTCGTCATTCACTCTTTGGCATTTGGTTTTGAACTGAATCACTTTTTCGACAAAGGCTTCACAAGCTGTACAAATCGTGCTTGGCAACTCATCATCACATTTTATGAGGATGCCACAACACTGTTCAATTTTTGAAACAAGATTCTTTTTTGTTCCAACATTTGACAATACTTTCTGATACCTTGTTTTTTCTTCGCCACATAGCCTGCAACAGTTGAGCTTCGATGAATCAACACTTCGAGCATACTTTTTCGTTGGAGTCTTCTCCACCGCCACAGATGCCATGCCATTATAATAATTCAAAATTTGTACATTTAATTTTTACATTCATGAGATGCTGCTTTGACTTGATACACTTCTTATGGACACTGGTAACTGGAAGGCTGAATCACAACTGAACAACTGAAGATTTGCTCCTTTTATAGCTTCTCAAAGACTAAAAACAACTATTTTTGTTATATACTAAAAAAGGGGATGGGCCTATGGGAGACATGATGGAAAAAAAATTGAAAAGAACTACATGCAAACATTTCATGTGGCAGTGCTGTGAAGATTTTTACCTGCTATTGACGTCATTTTCCTTGAACCTGGCGACATCATTTCCATCAAACTTGACAAAAATGTTATTATATATGTAAAAAGTCTGGGACAACCAGACAGACAGACGACAACAAGGAACAAACGTGAAACCGCTGTACAGACTGACAGACTGCTTGCCTTGCTTCACCTCATCTAAAACCCGCTCAAAAAAAATGTTCTGATTTCATGCATTTTCAACAAGTCTGTACCAGGGCGTAACAGTGAGCTTCCTATTTGCCTCTCATCTAGACTAGCAACTATATTTTCCCGCGCGGCCGCTGACTGTTCGCCATGGAATCGAGGTTGATCCGGGGGACACTATACATATATACTCCTAGGGTAATCAAAGAATTTCGCCGCGAAAATTCATGATATTCATGACGTAATGTTTTTAATTGAAACACCCCAGTTTTTGCCAGTAGTGGCAAGTTTTGAACAACTTTCCTCTAGCTAAAGTTTGCTACTACTGGGTAAAACCGGGTTGCTTCCGTAGAAAACATCACGTCATGAATATCATGAATTAGTTACCGCGAAAATTCGAGAAAAAAACATCCACGAAGGAGGATGGATGTGATTCAGAGAAGCATAGAAGAGAAGTTTATTTGGCCGTTGCCGACTGACGGAAGTGTGCTGCTCAGATTCGAAAAATTGATTCTACATGAGAGTCCGTAAAGCTCATCCACATGTTTCTTGATAGGAGTAATATTCCTAGGGTTTTCATTAATAGATTTTGATTCTTGAAAGTTCAAAATTAGATAACAACTTATTTTTGAATTGTTTTCAGCCCCCCCCCCTTGCCCCCTCGTTTTGGTACATACATTTTGAAAAAATTCGAATTTCGGACCCTACCCCCTCCCCCATAATTCGGTACCTTAGAAAGGACAGTCGAGTTGAGGTATACTCACAACAAGAGACATTTTTAGTTCAAGACAGTCCAAATCCTACCCTAGCACCCCCCCTCCCTTGGTGATGGAAACTATAGGGTTAAAAAGAAAAGAAAGAAAAAATGAAAAATACAATAACCGATATAAACATTTATCCAAAACACAGACATCCATTTTCATGCTCAACCTCAACAATTAAAAAAACAAAACTCAACAAACACATGGCGTCCTTTTACAAAAAAGTATTGCGTAACAACATTCCAAAAAGAAGTGTATCCGAGGTTTTAAAACATTGTTTTTACATTGTTATCATTCGAATCGAACGTTTATTGCAAGTAAATAGGGCCTTATTCGAAAAGAATACACACACAAAACATTTTTTCTTTCTTTCTGTGACTGACTTCCCTACAAACAAGGCAAACAAAACCAGGTAGAAAAAATGGATTCTGAAACGCAATCAGATCAAGGCAGTAGCAGTCATAACATTTCAGAAGCGGAGGTTTGTACGATTCTAAAATTATTTTTATTTTGGGTCAATTCAAATATTAGCAAAACTACCGCATTATAGCTGGGAATGCTGGCTTTTAAGTTTTTTTTTCTCAAACTAAACTACACGTTCCATAAGGAACACCTTTATTAAAGTCTGTTCACGATAAGTGTGCACTCTTTTTTCTTTTCGCAATTACTTTTGAAGGAATTCTTCGTTCTTTATAAATTTGGTATCGTGGGAGAGATATTTGTGAGTGGAACAATTTGAAGTAAAAAAGTCTTTAAAACAATTCTAAAAACGAAGATGAAAATGAAGAAGAAAAAAATTAAGATCTTTTAGAGAAGTGCTATGACTTTCATTTTCACTGGAGAGATTCTTTGATCTTAGGAGGTCATCACTGTGAAGAAATTTCACTAAAATATTTATTCAATATAAAGCTATGATACAAAGTTAATAAGTGATTGCTTGCCTAGGAACCCGTAGAAGCAAATCTGTGACGAAAAATTTCATTTTTGATTTCAGTCTTTTCAACTCAAGTTTTCAGCTGTAGAAAAAGAACGGATACTTACGTTGCTGCGAGAAAATGATATCCAGTACACTGAGATCAACGATGTCGATTTTCAGACCGAGGACGTGGTTGAGAAATCCACATTGGTAAGGTCCGGGCCGTTTGGTGAATTAATTTTAAGGAAGTATTAGGTTTTTTAAAGCATTGACTTAGCTAAATTAGGGTACATGTAGGGCCGATAAATTCAAGACTCCGAAAGCCAAGGGACGCTAAAAAGGCCAATTTTGGAAATCTGCTCTCTCAATAAGCCAAACTTAACTCTACTGGAGGGGAAGGGTATGAATTAACTAAATACAATTCCATGCGTGATCTTGAGTTAAAGAAATATCTAAGGAAGATTACACGGAATTTCGATAAATTCTGGGGGTTTTCGTAAATATTAATTTTCGCGAAAATAGCGAAAAAGATCTAAAGGAGCTACTTTAGGCGTACAAACTTTCCCGAGGTCAAAAAATTGCGAATTTCTGACATTTACTTTTGCAAAAAAGGCCAAAATTCGTGAAAATCGCTCAAATTTCTGCTCGCGAAATCTGTACACCTAAAACAGTTGTAAAGTCTGCCGCTAAAAAAAATTAATTCACACCGAATAAAATCAACTTTAGACATTTACGATTAATTATTTCATTTGCTTTTTCAGCCGACAGTTGAGGATGATGACGAACCAAACGTTGATTTGGACGAGATTCAACGACAAATCATCGCGTGGCTGACAGACAACCACGTAAGACGGGTCGATTTTGCCAAATATATAGGACGCTCTAAAGGAACGTTGTCAGATTTGCTGAAGAAAACAACAACGGCAACGAAAGACGGAAAACAAATCTGGTTGAAGATTAAAGGTTTTTTGGACAGTGAAGAGGAGCAGCATGATCTGAAGGAGGTAGCTGTCAATTCAAGTAAGAAAATTGAATTTAAACTTAATTTATTTTTATAATTGTTAATGAACTCTATAACAGAAAAATAACTCTGTTTTCACCAAAAACAGATTTTACTTTGGTGAAAGTTTAGGCGAGTTTAGGCTATTTTTTACTCATTGTTTCTTCGTCATTTTCAACTTCAACCTTCTAAGAGTTGTTTAAAATATTTGTTACACCTTGAAATAACTTACGTGATTTACAATTTAACTATTTCGAAGGACCCTTTTTTCAAGGTTTTTGGCTTATAAATTGATCAAACTTATATTTGAATTTAAAAATCTTCATTCAAGATAAAGTCAAATATAAAATCTTGCAAAAAAGTCCCTTATGAAAACCAATCAACTTTGCAACAACTAATTATTTCAATTAATTTGAAAAAAATATTCTCAACACGGCAAAAAATGATAGGTATCCGCATTCTATTAACTTAGCATAACCATTGGTATACGTAGATTTTAATAGGCGGATAGCTAAGTTTAAGCTAAGTTCGTTTAACAATAGAATACGAACCCCTGAGTTTTCCTATTATCGGTCGAACTTCATCCGTAGTTATCCGTTAGCTGCCCACCCCTTTCTATCGGGGTTATAACGAGTTATCGTTAAGCAAAGTTTAACGTAGTTGTTTACTAGCACGCGGTTATAACCGGAAAACTGAGATAACATTTAGTGCAACACATGGTCTATTAATAAGGGAACCCAGTTTAACCTCGTGTACTTTAAGTCAGTTTAGACGTGGTTTTCATATTTAAGCAGTACTTTTCTTTAAACTCAGCATAAATCATCTAAACAACGTATACTCAAGTTATTACAACGTTCACTGGCGCGTTTATCCTAAGATTATCCAGGGTAACAACAGAATAGTTTTTGCTAGTATGACGATTTCCAGTATGGTCGATTTAGCCTGGCGGACAATGGAATAAATTTTCTTCTCTGGCTAATATTGATCAACCATAAATATTGATTCGAAACGAAAAATTTTCAAGGCTACATAAAAATCGACAAATTACGATTTATTTGCTTAAGAATTTAAATATATTTCCAAAAGAAAGAAATTTGTGCAGTATCTAAATAAAATAATAACAATGTTTTTAAAAATATATTAATAGTATTAGTTTGAATCATATTAGTGTGTAAAGAAATAGGAGTTAATAGTACAAATGAGTTTATTTATTTACAAATAGTACAAAATTAACAAGTTAGTTTCAAGACTTTATCTTTTAAGCACAGAACAAAAATGATCTCCATAACTTGTAAATGTTACGAATGATTAGTTGATAGAGATTGATATGGGAAATATATTACTGCGAATAAATAAATTAAAATATATAAAATTGACTATATTCTTTCAAATGAGTTGTCTTTTAAATAAATTAAATAAATAAGCCTCGTGATTCTCAAAATGTTTTAATTTTGAGCCGTGAACGATTCTTAAGTTTCAGAAAGGTAATAAAATAAGACTTCTTCGAATTGGATAAAATTCATTGTCATTTAAAAAAAAAGATTTCTTTTGGTTGTGGCTTGAAAAACTTGAGTTTTTGGCGTTCGTCAAGATTTCGAAAAAGATGATAGTCCACCAATTTTGTTAGTTCGTTATTCCATTGGCAGTATCGCATTCATCCATTTTGAGTTCCATATTGACTGATCAATTCACCTAAGCATTGTCAAAGGAGCTCGTATAAAAAAAATTAATAAGTTTGATTACCATCTACTTGGAAAATAAATGGCTATCCAAATCATATAAAAACTTTCTTTAAAGACTTAAACAGTAAAATAAATAGACATCAAATTAAACATTGGGAAGAAAGACAGCAATATTCTCGAAAGGAATAAAAAATTTTATTGTGGAAAGACAAAAATTAAAAAAGTCTTACTTTTTAGGAATTACAGCTCTAATTCCGAGCCAGCAAAGTGAATGTACCATCCAATTGAAGTGCTGAAAATGGGTAAAAAAAATTATAAGTCATTTAGAAAGAAAAGTCTTTCAACATCAGACAGTGCAAAAAACTTTATAACGGTAAAAACAGCCCAACACCTACATCAATTAACCTTCTTCAAGATGATCTATCTTCAATTCCCATGCCATATTATAAATTTCTCAAGTTTTGTCATTAAGATATATTTGCAAAAAAAGGAGACCAATAAAACATGAAAATATTTATTGAATTAACAGTTTCAAAATATTCATTTGTCGTAAACTCATAAACTAGCCATACGTAAAAGCTTTTTATGAAAGCGGGTCTCAAGTTTCATCTAAAGATGCCACATACACAGCAAATGTGTAGACCCAGAGAACAATTATAACTTGATCGTGTTCAAAAAAGAATGACAAAATGAAAATTCACAAAAAACCTTAGTTTTGAGAAAATTGACATACATTAACGAAAAATGGGTTTGATCTTGTAAAGTTTTAGGAGAGGATTCTTTACCCTTTCACTAAGCTGCCTGAACCAAAATTTTTCCAAAATGTGAATTATTGGGGCTAAAAATGACTCTTTTGTATGTTTATGGAAAGTTAGTCTCATTCTTACACAAAAGCGACTATCACCAAAAGATCTATGAATTTAAGCTCAAGATGCCCCATAGTATTGCCCAGTATAATTATGTGAAACAATTTCTGATCAGAAGTGTGAAATATTGTGGTGTCTTTGAAGTAAACTTAAAAATAGTTACAAAACTATCTTAACTGATAAAAACTAAAATAGTTGTGAAAATATTATGTAAAATATGTTTCTTGAAAGGTTATGAGGTAAGATATCAATAAACTCAAATTGAAACAAAAAACGTGAAAAATTGTGGTTAAAATCCACTTTAAGGGTAAATTACCCTACTTTTTGAAACTAAGCCACATCACTTCACATAACAATCACAATAACGAAAACTTAGTAGAGGGATACTAAGAAGCTGTACAAAACACATCATTGTAATTTCATAGCAAGCTAGTAGTTGTTTTGGGATTTTATGCGGCTTCGTATATGACCCTTCTTTTCAGACCTGTCAAATTATTAGCCACACTTGTGCACATTTGATTTGAGAAACAAAATTCTCAAGAACTGAGAAGAATAGAACAAAAGCTATCTGTTGATATATTATAGCACAGTTGTTGTGTAGAATATGGGTTAAAATGTGGCTAAAGTACTCGAACTCTCTTTTATCTAAAATTATCCAAAATTAGTAAAAAATCGCAAAAAAATATAACATAAATAAGATGACGCTATGATTTACTATTAAAACAAGTCAAAAGATGAGAAATTTGTCATATAAAGTATTTTTAAACCTTCCACAATTAAACAAACTCAATTGAAAAGTCTTTATAGTCATTTTGAGGGAAAAAATGTGGCTAAATTTTGGCCAAAGACCTCAATGATTAAACAGCGACATCCTGAAATAAAAACAAAAAAATTATCAGAAATAATTAGGAATAGAAATTGTCTTTTTAAAATGATTTGAAAAAATCATATCACTAGAATAAATATAAAGTGAAAAAGTGTGGCTAAAGCTGAAAATTCTGAAAATTCTACAAATCTACTCAATACTGTTTGCTGAGAAAATTAAATTGTCAAACTGAATGAGAATATACTCTCCTATGAATAAATAATTATATGCGAATCAAATATATCTCCTACTATTTTACATGAACTAAAATTACTATATTACATGAACTAAAATATTTTTTATTCAAATGCTATAATCATATAGTTACAATTATATTATCTATGAAATTTTGAAAATTATATAAAAAGGTTTGAAATTAGTTTTAAATAGAAATTATTTGTTAGATATGATTACAGTTACAATTATATTTTTAGGAAATTTTGAGAAATAGTATGGAATTAGTTTATAAATAGAAACTATTTGCTAGAAATGATTTCATAGGTATATAAGCAAATCAACAGTTGATTAACCAAGGCTAAAAAGGGCTAAAAGAGCTAAAAGACATGGACTCAAAGAAAGAAGACTTGATTTTTAGGGTTAATGTAAACAGTTTGTTCGAAAAGAAAAGAAACTAACATACACATATATTAGGCATTCACTTAAATACACACTTCAAATACTACCTTTGAACGGTCCATGACTGAGAGGACCAAAGGTCAGTTTCTTGAAGTAATTTCTTTCTTTTTAAGGAATAATCCCTTTGAATTCTTCTGTTATGTTATCATTAAGTGTTGGTTGAATATTTTCATGATGCGTTGAAATGCTTTATAAATAGTTAACAAATTAAAATAAGGATATGAGAGTGTATAATATTACAAATGAGAGAAACCATTTGATTCTAGATGACAAATTATCTCAACTAGATGCTGGTTGTTTAGAATAAGTCCCTTTTTCGATTCAGTAAACTCAACATAAGGGTACAGGACGGTTTCTTTGTAAAAAAAGGTTTGTTTCTTTTGCTGAGTAAAAATTGTGGACGACTTTGAAGAGGAGGATTTTTCAAGAAAGTGGCCCTTCACAAATTTGGTGTAAGCTGGTATGACATGCCCATAATCATCAGACTCAGCAACTGTTGAAGAAAAATCGATATCAGTTACTCGAATAAACCATAGGGTATCTATTGAGGTTTCAGCCGCAGCAACAGCAACAATAGAACTTGATGTGATGAATTCATGTGCTTCTTGATGATCTTTTTCTGTGGCTGGAACTGGAACATTCTTTGAAGACCTCAGGTTTGCAGGAAAAATAGGCTCAGGAATGCATGTGTACTCGGTGAAAAGAGAACATGAACCATATTCGTTTTTGCATTTCTCACAAATGCAGTAGCGGTCTGAAGCTTTAAACGAAGTAGAACCAGGTGTGAAAATCATAACGTGAAAGCTGGAAGAACCTTTTACGGATTTGAAATCGTACTTTGATGACATTTTTCTTGATTCTTCCAGTTCTGTGTTCTCAATTTCTTTGATGAAATACTTCGGATAATCCTTTTCACCGAATTTTGAATTAAGAAACTCAATCACTTCTTTGGAATCGGCAAAGTAGGCATTCCGAGCAATCTCTTGACGTACAGCAACTTTAGCCACACCGCCAACATGGTCTACCTCGCCTTTCCCATGTCCAGCCACCCCATAGATTCTGATTACCTGCCTAGACTGGGTATTTGAAATTTCCTGCATATGGTGAAAGTGCTCAGCAGATTTATATTGTGCACTGCAATTATCAGACTCAATGATAATATTGGCATCACTAGGAATGTTGGTAGATTCCAAGATCTTTTCAATGCAGACTTTCACAAAGCTTTGATCGTGAATTCTATTGTCACTTATATAAGGATGGTACGATTTCTCCCCGTTACATTTTGCAATGCCAGAGTGAACAGACACCTGTTGTTTGACCCAATGAAGAGACTGTGGCTCGAATTTGATGTCAAGTGTAAGATTTTCAGAAAAATCGATGTCGATATACACCCCATCAAACATACTGTTGAATTCAGTGATGGTATTCCGGAACAGCTTAAGCAAATTTCGGTGGTGGATGATGTTTGGAAGCAACTCATTGATGAAGTTGATCAAGTATTCAACGTTGACTTGGTGTTTCAATGGGAGGAGCTTTGTATATACATTCCCTTTTTTATCTTTGTATTCTTGGTTTTGGAATTCAGTGAACAAAACTGTTTCCTTTTCACTTGCTGTCGAAGCAGCTTCTTTCAAATCATGCCATTGCTTCTTTATGTTTTGACAGTAATTACCTTTATCAGGAGTACATTCAAAGTTGATGTAGGTATGGTCTCCTTCTGGACAATCTCGATAAAGGAACGAGAAGAATTCATCGTAGCTTTCCACAGGAAAAGCAATGTGCTGTTGCTTTAAACATTTAAATAAAGCTTGTAAGGCCCATCTCACATATAGGTGAAGCTTGCAGCAGCACATCACCAGATCTTTTTTTGTTGCTTGGTGAACATAAAATGGTTTCAATGCGAAAAATGTACCGAACGAAACATTTTTTGTATGTATGGAGCAATAACCTTTATATAGCTCACGAAACGTTTTTGTAGTAGTCTTCCAAATTGCTTGAAAGAACTGTCGATTTCTTTTGGTAACACACTTAACAGATGGTGCGAATTCCAGCCCTTCTTGAATTGTTGGTTTCTGAGACCTCCTTATTCTCACAATATTTGTAGTGATGGTGGATTCCTGGCTCTCTGTATGCCAGAATTTCCAAACATCTTTTCTCACATCCAAAGGGGTTGTTGGTCGACCTTGCCTGCTTTGTGCAAGCTCGTTTACATTCAACTTTTTGAAAATGGCCTTTATAACCTCACTAGGTTCTACTTCTTTCTCATCACATTTCTGTTTGATCATATCGGCTAGATCTTCTGCTAATCTCCCCTTCCTCTGACACTCAGTGTTGGACTTTCTCCTGGCTGATCTTGGTGATAGTATTTTCTTAAAGAAATACAAAAACTATTATTTACTTCAGATGTCTTATAGTCTTCAAATCTCGCTAGATTAAGAAATGGAAATCTAACGATAACACAAAAAATTAATAAATGTTATTGAAAATAAAAATATATATAATGGAATAATACTTACTTCTGATTTACTGAAAGTTTTGTCTAACTGCGGTGTTACAGGTAGCTTAAAGGAAAGAGTGGTAACAATTTATATATTCTATTAGTTTATACTATTTGTCATAATACATACAAAAAATTATTAGCCAGCTCAGAATAATCAAAATAAAGCAACAAGAAAAATTAATTATACTTACTTCGCCAATGGTCTCAACAGTTTCGAGTGTTGGAGACGCAGGTTCCTTAAATAAAAATAAAGTGAAAAATATAAGACAGTGTTAGCAACTCTGAAGAATAAGGAAATAAAAAGCAAACACAATCAAAATAACGTAACAAAAAATGAGTATTTACTTCGCCAATAGTTTGGACAATTTGGAGTGTTGAGGACGTAGGTTGTTCCTATAAGTGAAAATAAAGTGAAAAATATAAGTCAATTTTGTTAAAGTAAATCTGAAGAATAAAATGTAATACACAATCAGAATAACGTAGCAAAAATGAGTATTTACTTCGCCAATAGTTTCGACAATTTGGAGTGTTGAAGACGTAGGTTGTTCCTATAAGTGAAAATAAAGTGAAAAATATAAGTCAATTTTGTTAAAGTAAATCTGAAGAATAAAAAGTAATACACAATCAGAATAACGTAGCAAAAATGAGTATTTACTTCGCCAATAGTTTCGACAATTTGGAGTGTTGAAGACGTAGGTTGTTCCTATAAGTGAAAATAAAGTGAAAAATATAAGTCAATTTTGTTAAAGTAACTCTGAAGAACAGATGTAAAAAGTTAAGTGTTTATTATTCATAGTACAATCAAAATAAAACAATTAAAAAGTATTTGGGTATAAGTTTGAAAGTATAACAAATAGATCATGAAAAGTTTGACCCTTGTGTCTGATTATATCATGGACTGAGAAAATTTATTACTTTATCAAAAGGATTATTATTAATAACTTCACCAAACTGATACCTCAGTATTTACACAAAAATCAACATCCAAATCTTCTGTTTCAATACTGAGAATTGCTATCCTGATGCCCAACTCCTCAGCAAACTCATAATAATCAATCTCATCTGCATCTACAACTTGGTCTTCTTCTGGCTGCACTTTCTTGTTCGTCTTAGTTGGAAATTTCACTTTTAATTTAGGCACACACACATGTTCGTCTAGGTCTCCCGTTATTTTGATTTTACAATGCTGACACTTCTGGTTACATGCTTCTAAATGTCTCACCAAGTGCCAATTAGTTTGGAAGCCTTTCCCACACTTATGGCAGCTCGTAGGTTTTATAACTCCTTTTTTACAGGACTTGGAATGTCTTAATAGTGAGTCCTTTCTATCAAAGCTTCTTGAACAGGATAAACATTTATAACTTTTTACTATACCACACTTGCTTGCTTTGTGTCTCGCCAAACTTGTATTGTGTTTAAATTCAGCAGAACAATCCTTACAAATTAAATTATCTTTCGTTTTTCCCATTTTCACTAAAAAAAATGAAATTACAAAATCAGTATCAATACACATACAATATCTTTTCTCTTTTTCTGTCTTTTTCTGTCTTACCTTTAACATAAATGAAAAATATTTCAAAACATTCTACAATCCATGCAACTCTTTTCATATCAAAACATTCGATTTGCAATGCAATATCTTCTAAATTTGTCGATTTGGAAAATACATTTTTACTAGAATGATGTGATTGATTTAGCCACACTTCGTCACTTTTAGTAATTAATAGAGTTGAAATATTGCTACATAAATGTTATGAGATTCTTATTGTGGTATAATCAAGCCTTTCAATTGTTACAAATGGGAAAGAATGTGGCTTCTTTATCAAAAATATAAGCAATAAATATTTATAATAAACTCTTGAAATCTGAATTTTATAGCTGGCTATGAAAAATTGACAATTAGCCACACTTTGTCACTTTTAGGAAAATAAAAAGTTTGGATTGCTACAAAAGTAGTATGTGATACTTATTGTGTTTTAATTGATCCTTTAAGTTTGAAAGATTCTGGGAAAAACTGTGGTTTTCATTGAAAAATGGGACTTTTTCACGAAAACCGCATAATTCCACTAAAGTTTGCAGGTTGGAAAGGATGTTTTTTTTACTAAATCAAAGTTAGCCACATAAATTCACAAAATCTATTGAAAATTAATTTTCCCACATTCTATAAGACAAACCTGGAAACCATATTCCTAAGGGTACATTAGCAAAATATTTATAATAAACTCTTGAAATCTGAATTTTATAGCTGGCTATGAAAAATTGACAATTAGCCACACTTTGTCACTTTTAGGAAAATAAAATTTTTTGGATTGCTACAAAAGTAGTATGTGATAATTATTGTGTTTCAATTGATCCTTTAAGTTTGAAAGATTTTGGGAAAAACTGTGGTTTTCATTAAAAAATGGGACTTTTTCACGAAAACCACATAATTCCACAAAAGTTTGCAGGTTGGAAAGGATTTTTTTTTTACTAAATCAAAGTTAGCCACATAAATTCACAAAATCTATTGTAAATGAATTGTCCTATATTCTGAGAAACAAAGCTGAAACCATATTTCCTAAGGGTACATTAGCAATAATATTTATAATAAACTCTTGAAATCTGAATTTTATAGCTGGCTATGAAAAATTGACAATTAGCCACACTTTGTCACTTTTAGGAAAATAAAAAGTTTGGATTGCTACAAAAGTAGTATGTGATACTTATTGTGTTTCAATTGATCCTTTAAGTTTGAAAAATTCTGGGAAAAACTGTGGTTTTCATTAAAAAATGGGACTTTTTCACGAAAACCACATAATTCCACAAAAGTTTGCAGGTTGAAAAGATGTTTTTTTTACTAAATCAAAGTTAACCACATAAATTCACAAAATCTACTGAAAATTAATTCTCCTACATTCTATAAGACAAACCTGGAAACCATATTCCTAAGGGTACATTAGCAAAATATTTATAATAAACTCTTGAAGTCTTTATTTTATAGCTGGCTATGAAAAATTGAGAATTAGCCACACTTAATCACTTTTTGGAAAATAAACGGTTTGAATTACAACAAAAATGTTAGGTGATTTTTATTGTAGTACAATTGAACCTTTCAGCTGGTAAGATTCTGTGAGAAACTGTGGTTTTTAATGAAAAACGTAATTTTTTGATGAAAAACCACACATTCTCACAAAGGTTTATAGGTAGAGAGAATATAGTTGGTATTACATCAAAGTAGCCACTTAGATTCACAAAATGGAGTAAGAATTTTCTTCCCCAAATCCTTTGACTTAAACATAAAACAAAAATTTCTAAAAGTAAAGTCAGGATAATAATGTTTCCAATTTTAAAGAAATGTAGCTTGTAAAAATATGTTAAATTAGCCACATATAATCACTTTTAACACCATAAATACAGTTGATTTAATATGTAAAAAAGTGTTAGATCCTATATGTGCAAAAATTAACTTTTAGCTCTGGCAGGATTCTGGGAAAGATAGTGGTTTTTGTTAAAAACACCTGTTTATCATAGGAAACCACATTTTATCACTTTCTTCCAAGAGATGTGAGAAGATGTATCACATAAAATTTGAGTAGCCGCTGAACTTCACTAAATCCATACAAAAAATAAATTTTCAACTGCTCTGATGTTTGATAAATTTAACTTTTAAAACTTAATGTAATACTCAATAAGCTAATATTTACTTACCAAAGACAATGTCTTTAAAGCCACAAAATTTCACATTTTGGGTTAAATTTTGATCAAATATCATAGTTCTATATCTGAATTGACTATTTTCCAATAATTCCCGCTTAATTTCACATTATCCTTTAAGTAAAACATGCTTTTTGTCAAAGGATATTGTTTTTCAAAAATAAACCACAAATACTCACAAATTTAATGACTTGAGCCACATTTCTTCACACATATGGTTTCTTCAGTCCTTTACCAGGGTATCCCCAAAATCTTGACTTGCTTCCTTCATCCGTAAAGAAGTTATAGGCCTTTCAAGTGAGCTTGTCATGGTTAGCCGCATTTTTTCACACAGTTCAAACCCTTTTTAAACGCCGCTCAATTACACTACAGACTTCGTTCTTTTCGGAACAAAAAATTTAGTATATTCCTCTTTTGGGATTTTTTTCTTTCTTTGATAGCCACAATTTATCACAAATTATAGCTGTTTGAAATTTATCAACAAAAAACACCAAAAATGTCATTCTTTTTTGAACACGATCACACACGTATCTGATTAAGTGGTTTAAAATCAATTCTTTATTCCACAAATTCGTTTGTCGTAAACTCATAAACTAGCCATACGTAAAGTTTTTTATGAAAGCGGGTCTCAAGTTTCATCAAAAGATGCCACATACACAATCAAATGTGTAGACCCAGGGAACAATTAAAACTTACACGTATCTGACTAAGCGGTTTAAAACCAGTTCTTTATTCCACAAATTCATTTGTCGTAAACTCATAAACTAGCCATACGTAAAAGCTTTTTATGAAAGCGGGTCTCAAGTTTCATCAGAAGATGCCACATACGCAACAAAAGTGTAGACCCAGAGAACAATTATAACTTACACGTATCTGACTAAGTTGTTTAAAATCAATTCTTTATTCCACAAATTCATTTGTCGTAAACTCATAAACTAGCCATACGTAAAGTTTTTTATGAAAGTGGGTCTCAAGTTTCATCAAAAGATGCCACATTCACAACAAATGTGTAGACCCAGAGAACAATTATAACTTACACGTATCTGACTAAGTTGTTTAAAATCAATTCTTTATTCCACAAATTCATTTGTCGTAAACTCATAAACTAGCCATACGTAAAGTTTTTTATGAAAGCGGGTCTCAAGTTTCATCAAAAGATGCCACATTCACAACAAATGTGTAGACCCAGAGGACAATTATAACTTACACGTATCTGACTAAGTTGTTTAAAATCTATTCTTTATATTCCACAAATTCATTTGTCGTAAACTCATAAACTAGCCATACGTAAAGTTTTTTATGAAAACAGGTCTCAAGTTTCATCAGAAGATGCCACATACACAACAAAAGTGTAGACCCAGAGAACAATTTAAACTTACACGTATCTGACTAAGCGGTTTAAAATCAATTCTTTATATTCCACAAATTTATTTGTCGTAAACTCATAAACTAGCCATACGTAAAGTTTTTTATGAAAGCGGGTCTCAAGTTTCATCAGAAGATGCCACATACTCAACAAAAGTGTGGACCCAGAGAACAATTATAACTTACACATATCTGACTAAGTTGTTTAAAATCAATTCTTTATATTCCACAAATTCATTTGTCGCAAACTCATAAACTAGCCATACGTAAAAGCTTTTTATGAAAGCGGGTCTCAAGTTTCATCAGAAGATGCCACATACACAACAAAAGTGTAGACCCAGAGAACAATTATAACTTACACGTATCTGACTAAGCGGTTTAAAATCAATTCTTTATTCCACAAATTCGTTCGTCGTAAACTCATAAACTAGCCATACGTAAAGTTTTTTATGAAAGTGGGTCTCAAGTTTCATCAGAAGATGCCACATACACAACAAATGTGTAGACCCAGGGAACAATTAAAACTTACACGTATTTGACTAAGCGGTTTAAAATCAATTCTTTCTTCCACAAATTTATATGTCGTAAACCCTAATACTAGCCATCATCATCTGACTTACACTCAAAAATTTATTCACTTGAAACCCAAGCTTTATTGTTTAAAGAAACCCGTTGAAAGAAATTTTTGTTTTTTTCAGCTCACTAAACTTGTACCTTGTGTGTTGAAAGCAAGTTAAAATCAATGTATAGAAAACAAACTTCAAAAAATAAACCACAGAAGACAGCACACCAGTATTTTCTATATAGACTAAGACGTTTCTACTGTATTAAAATATTACTTCAAAGAAATAGGATTAAACAGAAAATGGACAAAAAGAATTGCTCTAAACAGACAAGAAACTTGAACTTAACTGTGTGATTCTTTCCTTCATTTCAAGAGATATGCACCAACCATCGCCATCTTGTTAACCTGAGATCAGATTGTGAATGTTTTCTGCACACCACGCTGAAGCTCTAAAGGGATGTGTGAAAACAAACAATCTGACGAATATGCAATCTCGAAATCGTAAGGACCGCGTTCGTCTAAAAGGACTAGGAATGACAACAAAGTTGCGCGATTGTGTTTATGAATAGGGCGCCGTATTAATTTTTATTTTTCCGGCGCACAACAAGATTCTTGTTGTAGAATTTTCTGCGGGAGGACTATTTTCCTCAGATGTATAATTTTCAAGTGCCTTTAGAGGTTTACCGTGCGCGTAAGAAAATTATGAACATCTGTTATCAGGTTACATCTTGTTTGCCGCTAAACCAGAGAAAGAAAGGGAAACTGGGACGAGTTTTGAAATTTTGATAACGGGCGGTATTCCGCAGTCGGTATAAGCGCCCTCGATCGACACCCTTTTAATTTTTCTCAAAAAGTTCAAAGTCTGAGAGCTCAAGCAAGTCGTACGGCAAATTGATAAAGCGTGCCGTGTAAACCGGGTTCTCGACCAACTTTTATCATTCTTTTACATTTTTACAACAGTGATTATAATTGATTGTAATACACCGTTTAGGAGTCTCGCTATTTCACGGTACTCCATTGCAGAGGCCCGGTAAAAATGGTAGGTAAAAATGCGCACTTTAGTACTGTGAAAGGTTAGAGGAATGTAAACATTGTGAATTTTTTTCTCTACTTTAAAGAGAATGATTTAGATATTTGGACATGATATCAATGATAATTTTATAAGTCTCTCCTGAAAATTTCACAAAAATTCATCAAGAGGAAAAGAAGTTATGATTAAAAGGAGTTCTTTACCTACCATTTTTTTGCTATGTTTCCTTATGAGAACCAGATGTTTACCTACCGTTTTTTTACGGAGGAGAGTGAATTTTCTGTGATCGCTAAAATCAAAACAATGGAAAATTGGATTGACGCGTGCGCAGTCGACACTCCTAAACGGTGTATTATTAATCCGTGTATACCCCTTCGTTTTGAAAGTCTGTCAAAATAAGAAAGTTTCCAATAGTTTCCAAAAATTTCCTTTTGAAACTTCAAGTGTAATATTTCCGTATGTTGGAAATTATAGGAAACTTGATGTAAAAATTTCGAAATCTGGAAACTAGTTGAAATGTGAAAGTTTCGTAAAATGGAAACTATTTGAAATTTTTACATTTTTCCCAGTGGATAGCGAATTTCAATGCATTTGCTTATATGTTATGCTAAAGTTTGTGGCTGTGCGTCTTTAATTTACATTTAAAACGAATTTTGAAAGAACATGATGAAAAGCAGGTCAAAATTTGCTTTCGATTTTTGATAACTGAACTTGGTATTCAAATCGCCGCCATCGTCTTTCAGAGAGAGGAACAATTCACTCCCGACTACTTTTCCAACTCTTTCGAGGCAATTTTCTCCCGAGGCAACTTTCTCCTGAAGCAACTTTCTCCTGAGGCAACTTTCTCCCGAAGCAACTTTCTCCCGAAACAACTTTCTCCCGAGGCAACTTTCTCCCGAGGCAACTTCAATTTTATCAACGTTAAACTACGTTTAACATTGGTCATGAAAAGTTGTTTAACCCAGAAAAACTCTTTAATTCTTAAAGCGGGAAAGCTAAGTTTGACAAAGTTTAACGTTCCCGTGTAATTGCGTATACTACAGTTAATGAGTAAACACAGTTGTCCTAGGTTTCCCACTCTTAGGGAAACTCTGGATAATCTTACCTCGTTAAACTCAAGAAAACCTAGGATCAACCGAGCTAACCGTAATTAAAAATACCTATTTTAACTACTCTTTTTTGCCGTGCAACCGCTGAGCGGGGCTCGCCGATTCGCATCGACAGACATGTGTTAAAAAGAAAAAGAGAAATAGCAGTTGTACTCAGTCCAGCTTCTCTATACAAGTGTCCTTGATCTAACCCTATGACGTTCTCTTTAAGTTTTTCTGTAATTTCGTTATTAACTTGGGAGTACACTCTGAAAACCAAAATGATAAATGAAATAAGTATATAAATGAAAGACCGAACAGTTTTAAAAAATGAAAACAATTTTTTTGTCCAAAATCCAAAGAAAATTTTTTTAGAGGTCTATTTAATACATATTGCATACACCCTTTATCTTAAAGAAAATATTACTCATATCATTTTTACGAAGGTGATCAATTTTCTGAATAATCATACCCATAATCAAAGCTCCATTTATGATTGTGTCTTTCGTATAGCCTGCTGTAGCATACCTTGATGCAATTCTATAAGAAAAGACAACGTTCAAAATGATACATTACTAGAGACTTTGAAGGTTATAGAAAGCTCACGGAGAGGCAGGGAAAAGATAAAAGACAAGTTTTCAATTCATAATTAATAGAAAATAAGCAGATCCCTTAAGTTTCAGTGTGAGGAAAACCTTACAGATTACATGAGTAGAAAGTCTACATTCTGAAAAAACAAAGCTTATAATATTCTATATTACAATTTTGCCCAAGATTTATAATTATCGTCAGACGTAGCATTACCAATACAATTTATATAAAGAGTGGTACGTCCAGCCACACGCCAGATTTGATCCGACAGCTCACACTGTACCAGTTAATTGTATTGATCAAATATAAACTCAAAAAAACTTGTGTCCGTGAGACCCATGTTTGAGTAAAGAAACCCAGTCTAACAAAGAAAGTTTTAGTTAAAAATATTTGTTCTCAGCCCGCAATGAAATAGCTTGTGTTTGTGTCAATTTAGGCTCAGAAAAGTGGTGGATTTGTAAGTCAGTCGGTTAGTTGGCTTTTCACTTTCATTCTTAAAAAAAATGACGAATCAAAAGCCAATTTTAAAAACATAAACATCAAAAGAATCACTACAAAATCACAGCACTCACCCTGAGACATTGCCAAAGAAAGAGTTTTTCTCAAGAAAAAACGCTTCTTACCTTTTATCGACAGTAATTATGAAATATGTAAAGCATATCCAAAGAATTTCATAAAAAAAAACAAGCCACATCAAACCAGTTAAAAGTAATGAAACTTTTTAAACTTTCGAAGCTCCCTCTCGAAAAAGTAGCTTGTTCAAAACAAAGACCGCAACCGGGTAGGTGAATCATGGTCAAACGTCGATTTATTTTTACAAAGGATAAAAAACTATAGCATGTCAGACCACGGCCAAACATTAAAACCGGACATCCGCAAACTATAATTCCTTAATCTAGGCAACCGTGAAACAGAAATACAGTACCTTACGACCGTTGAGTATTTTATTTTAGGGAGAACTTCTTTTGGCGAATGGTAGATTTTATTAATTTTGGACACAACATAACATAATGGCGACAATTTTGATGAAAACAGGGTTGATTTTAATGAATAACCGAAATTTTTATATTAGGCGAGAAATATGTTCGTTGAGACTTTTTGAAATTTTCGAAAACTACTTGCAAGAAATAAATAAGTTAAGTAGATAGAAGATTATCTCTCAACATAGATCCGACATTTCTAATTTTTCGAAACTTAGAGCAAGATCAACTTTCGAACGATGGAAAGTTGATAAAAGATCATATTTCAACGACTTTCCAATAAAGAGCCCCCCCCCCCCCAGCGGCACCCCTAATCACACCATCACGCAAAAAAAATTTCTCCATCGCGCATCACGAAAATCGCTAAAATTTGTCATCACGCAAAAAATAGCGAAAAATAACCCAAATCACGCATCACGCCTCAAATTTTAGTCCTATCACGCACCACGCACCACGCCAAAATCTTGATCACGCCATCACGACAAAAAAACCTCTCATCACGCCATCACGCAAGAAAAAAGTCCCAATCACGCCATCACGCAAACCGCTGGGGGCCTCCAATAAATGGAAATTCCATCTTTCAAAATTTTGGAAAGTTGATGATAGATGATCTTTCAACGACTTTTCAAAAAATTGAAATTCCATCTTTCCAAAATTTTCAAAAGTCAGAGAAGATCAACTTTCGAACGATAGAAAGTTGATAAAAGATCATATTTCAACGACTTTCCAATAAATGGAAAGTCTCCATTTTCTATATAATCCAAAAAACAACATTTTATGGTGATTTCTTTGGCGGACACACGACCTCCCTAACCATTTGATTAAAAGTTAACAGCCCCAGTGGGTGCACAACTCACAAAGTGCTTTATTGTGTTTGTGTTTTTGTAATTTGACCAAGTTCTTGCTCTTGTGTTTAAGTCAAATGGTCGGTCAATGAACACTTCTGTGCAGTCAATGATGGCAACACATTTGGTAAATTTTCCTCTAAACACTTTTGGGAGGTTTTTTCTCAAAGCCATTTTTTCAGGCCAATAGATCAGGTTGGTTGAGCAAAACTCTGCCAGTTTGGTGATGCAATGTCGAAAAATTCTGGAAACGGTTCCCGATCCCAGACCGAAACGATATGCAAGATCCGGGTTGGTTAGCCCTCTTCTCAATTTCACTAGAATTAATAGTAAATGGTCCTTCAACTTCAACTTCTTACATACAATCTTTTCAGGACCATACTTTAAGAGCCATTCAAAAAGGGGTTTGGTAAGGTCAGTGTAAAATAAAATCATTTTTGGATTATTTTTTATATTAGAATATCTGAAAAATAACTTTCTTAATTTCTTAATGATGGATTTGAAACGCTGGCTTTCCTGCATTCTACGGATGGAGTCATTTTGATGCTTGACAAGTATTTCTTTTGTGTGAGAAAGATCAGCTTTTAATTGGTTGTTATCTCGAGTCAACAAAAAATTTCCATTTTCTAACTGTCGGATCTTTTCGTGTAAGGAGGCAACATCAACTTGGGACTGTTCCATTTCCATTTCTGAAAAAGAGTTTAGAAATGAAAGGATCATTTAAACATATTTATAGTAGGTAAAAAACTCATCATACCCTTTTTACAATGAAACACACACTCTTTTAATTCAATTTTATCCCCCTAAAACTTGCAAATAAGTATAACCATAAAAACCACAATGCACTTCATTTGATTGAAGAGGTATCCAACAAATCACCCACCGAAAAAAACAACCTCTATTCCTTCTCTTTGTCGACCTAACAGCTGCATTCGACCACATTCCAAAGAAGTGGCTGTTCGATTCTATCAAGCTACGCTTTGCTGCAAACCAATCACCTCACGTAATCAGTATTCTTGAAAAATTGTATGCATACACAAGCCTAACGTATGAAGGCGAAACATTTCAAACAAATTCGGGTGTCCGACAAGGTGGTCCAGAGAGCCCCTTCCTTTTCAATTTATTCATTGACTTTGTGATGCGCGTATTTATCGAAAAATCTACCAATACCCAATTCTTCGAACACAAGTATCGTATCAACCCCAGGAGTTTGACAAGGGAAGAACGATACACACTCAGAGAACAAAATATTGACTAGAACGGCTCCTCCACATTACCCTGGTGTGGATATGCCGATGACTTAGTTCTGTTTCTCACAAATCACATCTGTCTCAACAATTCTGCATCGTATTTGATGAACTTACGGAAGTGTGTTTATCAGAAAAGTTTTTTGCAATTCATTGTTTCTCCACTATTACTTTTCTTCTATCTTTGTTTGGATTAGGTTTTTCTTTCACATACCACTATTTAAATTCCCTTTAACTTTTTGCTATATTACCCTCTGTTTCGGAATGATTAAAAAATAAAAAATACCAAAAAAATCGTAAATACACACAATTAACAAAAATATTCTTAACTTTTTTCGTTTTTATCAGTTTGAGTTATTTATATATCAATACTTTTCTTTTTCTAAAATGACAGATATTACATATCTTCACTATATATATATGATGCGAAAAAGGACTTAAATGGTATATTTGAAAAATGACTGTCCGCATCCAATATTAGAAAGACCCAAACAGATGTGCTTGAAAGGGCACTTTTGGGCATTGTCCACGAACGTAGAAGATATGGCAAGGTATGATTTTTGATTGTTTGTCCTTGAAACAACTGAATATATTACATTATCAATGAAACATTGTGCCAATTTTAAGGCATTAGTTTTAGAGCTTATTTGTACTCTCCATAAATTTTTTCAGACCAGGTCGGGTAAGAATCTTGATAAAATTTAAGGGGGAGTAGTAAGAGTTGTTTTTTACAGTAAAGGGGTGATTTTGAGTTTAAGGAGGGGGTGGTGGCTAAAGTTCACAAAGTCAAATGCTGATTTAACACTTTTTGTTTTATTGTTTTTATTATTTGCTCTAAAAAGTAAGTTGGCACAAAGTCAAATGCTGATTTAACACTTTTTGTTTTATTGTTTTTATTATTTGCTCTAAAAAGTAAGTTGGAGCAGTCTATGATCAAGCGTTTAAAAAAAAAGCATAGTAGTTCCATTAGTAAAGCATAAATTAGTAATCCTGCTTTTGAGTTTAAATATTAAAACAACTCCTTCTATTATTTCAGAAACCAGATGAAGAAGATTCAGATACAAGAAGACAGCTTAATTTTTATAAGGTATTAATAGAACTAAACTTTTTATATTGTTGTAGTTTTTATTTGTGTGTTTAAACAAAAATACCAGCAGTCCTTTTATCTATGTTTTATTTTTAAGACTAAAAACACAATTAAAAATGTAAATCTAACATCACCACCATTGGTCACCATGGAGGCTGGGGTCAAAAGAATATTATAAAAAGTCTTTAAAAAGGAAATTTTCATAAAGATTTCTGTGAGACAAAATGACCGGTTAGTGTAAAACGCAGGTCACAGGTCACATGTCACGGGTCACAGGTCAGTGTTGACAGGTCAGCTTCAAGTACTGTAAAACACAAAGAAAATGTTTCAAAAACAGTTGTTAATGTCAAAAATATAATTCCAAAGGTATTTTATTGATCTAGAACTATTTTAAAGCAAAAAATCTATCCACGTGCTTACCACATGCTTTTGTGTTTTATGCTGCGTATAACACGGACCTGTAATACTTGTATTATATATTACACCTATATCACACATGTAATAAAAATTATCTTTTAAATGTTATATGCATGTTACGTATGTTAAATACAAAGAATACGTTTTAAAAAACATTGATCTCACTTTTGCTTTAAAAAGCTTCCTAACAGGAAAATAGCTATTACACAATCACTATGTCACATCTCATTTTATCTCATGCATCACCATGGGTATGATAACAAGAATTGATGAAAATAGCATCAATGGGATTATATTTTATAAATATATGTTTCAATATTTTTATCCCCTGCTTTGTATTTTTGATAAAATGACGTCACTATTTTCATATCTCTAAAACAGTCTTCTAAATAACATATTTTGATATTATATTTCCATTACACATAATATCTTCAGGAACTTATGTTATGAGTTGTATGTTACGAGTGTGTTACAGTTTTCCGGTCCGTAATTTGTATGACCTGTGACCTGTGACCTGTGACCTGTGACCTGTGTTTTACACTAACCGCAAAATGACTTTGAATTTGAACACTGAACGACACTGAAAAGATGTATTTGCTTGCAAAATAATTTAAAAAATTATAAGATTCAGAAGTCCTTTCACAGTCACATTTGCTTGTCAACATTTAGAATCAGCCAGGAACATCGCAAGCTGCACAAGATCAAAATCCTTCCAAAACAACTGGAAAGAAGCGAAAAGTAAAACATTCTTTTTTATTTGCTAATTTTTAAGACCTACTATAATGACATGATTTCTTTTCTCAGAATCTTGTCAAATCACCTTGGGAACTGAATACTTATTAGTTATTCTATATATATGAATTAAAATATTCAATTTTTTAGAATGAACGCTATATTTGCATTATTACTCTTCACTATAATTTAATTCCTTTTTTAAAGGGACCGTCCACTGAAAAACCAAAACCCCCAAAGAAAACTCCAATCAATATGCATATAACGAAAAAAAGATTCATTTTTTCAAAAGTCTCACCATGGCTTTATCATCACTTCCTGTATTTCTCTTTTTTGTGTTAATCAAACCTCTTTCGAAACCACCGCCATATTTGTTTTTAAAACGCTTTTTATTACCGGCTGCCGAAAATAAAATTTGTGACGTCAAGAATTGCAGCCGTTCTCTTCATAAAATATAAAAGATAAAAGGATGAAGGAAGGGTTGAAAGTAAAACCCCCTGTCTCTTCTAACAATGAAAAATCATTTCTTGACTCCCTTTTTGATATGAAGACGATGAAGTGAGGAAAAATCACTTTTTGAGAAGCCTTATTGACTTTACTTGTTCGATGAAAGATGTCTGCTTGTGCTGCTGTAGGCTGCGATAAACATCAACGTAGGGACAAAGATATAACCTTTTTCAACCTACCTAGCGAAAAAACTCATAAAGATAAGGAACGTCGGTTGAAATGGCTTAACATCATAAAAAATAAAAGGAAAGATGAATTGCCCAAGAAAATTGTTTTATGCGAGAATCATTTTAGCGATGAAATGTTTGATGAATCGAGAGAAATGCAGATTCGAATGGCGAAGCTTCAAGGTCAGTTAATTTCATTTTTATTAAATTTGCCCTTGCGTGAATGTCGCAACATCCCTGTCTCGGAGGAAAACTAGCTGGCATAGAAAATTTCTCAACACCCCTGTCTGGACCTGTCTCTGACAAAAACTAGCTGGCATAGAAAATTTCCCAACGCCCCTGTCTCAGAGGACGACCTAGCCGATAGAAGAAACACAAGGGTATCTTAGTGTGAACCTATAGCGGGATATTTTACGTTGTAGTATCAAGAAACAAATGTACCTTTGTTTTCTGTGTTCATAGAAGCGAGTAACGATGAAACACAAGAAACGAGGAAAATAGCGAGGAAATTAAAACCTGATGCTTTACCAGACATCATGCCTCATTCTGTTGCTCAAAACATTTGTACGCGACCAAATGTCATGGCCAAAGTCAGACAAAGTCAGGTATATAACAAGTAATTCGGTGCTAAAGGGATTTGTTATGTGGGGTGGGGCTTTTGTCTAGCAATACGGCTAATTTTTGTGACATAGTTACACTATATAATTGCTTAAGTTAAGAATTGAAATGAAAGACTTTCTCTTACTTTGCTTTTAGATGGTAGATTCAATGGTGAAAGTAGGAAGTGTTGAACCAGAGCCAGAGCCAGATGACTTTCAGTCGCATGAAGAACTATCTTTTGAAAATTTTCAATCACTGCCGTCAGCCCAATCCCCCGTCCAACCCAGCGAAAACGTAATGGTTGAAATGGTTGAAAAGTCTATCCAAACAGATAATCGCGTCAAGACAGTATGTTATTCTCTTCTCAGCGCTGTTTTTTTTTATCTGTAAATTTTTTAAAAACTTTAGTATGGCTGCCTTAGTGAGCCTTTTGATATATCTTTGTTGTTTGTCTGTCCAATTACATCAATACACCCATTGTTTATTTCTGCAGATAAAAACTCGTGCTAAGGGTGTTCAAACGGTTCAACTAGAGAGGCCAACGCCTGATGAGCATGTTACAAAGAATCAAACTGTACTCGACGATTCATTCGATGCCGACTTTGAACGAGTGTTCAATACAAAAGAGATAGATACATTGGCAGATACCCTTGGATTACCTTCATTACCAGCAACAATACGGTAACTATTTCTTTACAAATTCACATCCTCCAGATCTCACAGCTGAAAGAATTATTCTAAAGGGTATCTGTTGAAACTTTGTAAACACTGATTGGTTAACAAGCTCAATTTACTCTTTTTCCTCCATTATAGAAAATTCTACCGTCAGCAAGACCATCAACCTAATGGCTCAAATCAACCTATTGAATCCTCAACCATTGACTCAACTCAACCCATTGAAATCGAAGAGAAAGTAACCAGCCCACCAGAGAACGAACCATTGCAAAGGTACTCCACGAAGTGAATATCTTTGTTACCAAATGCTTTTTGACATTTGGGGTTTGCAAACGCTTCAACTACGAGGGCTATCCGGCTGATAATGTATTTTTATAACATGGTTACACATTTTTGTTAGTATTAGTTCTCGTCTTCTTTTTAGTGCTTTCATCTATTCTAACAACAAAAATTTTCTTCAATCACCAACAACACCGGACGTATGGCTTGAAAACTCGCTGGAAAGGAGTGAAAGAAAAGATCCCGATTTTCAACCAAGTGGAGGGAAAAGTGACAATGACGGAGAACCTGACACATTATTGAAAATCAACACTGGAAGGGCCTACAACATGGAGAAAGACCATGTATACCTCGTTTACGAAAGCCAGCTCGATAAATTGTTCAAAACATGCCAGGTATGTGGAGAAGCGATTATTGAGACAAAGAAAATTGAAAACGAGGGTACACAATACCGACGAAAGATGAACTGCCTTGGAGGATGTCAAACGGAATGGTCATCTCAGCCTAAAGCAACCAATTTTAAGGGTATGAATGTTTTATCGAGAATTCTTTAGGGGAAACAAAGTGGGTGATAGTTACTCAAATTGGAAAACATTTACATACAATAGACGTTATAAATAAACAACTTTACTTTAATTACATATTCTGAACTCTCTCAATATTGTTCATCTAAAGAAACTTATTCATTCCTCAGGTATCGGAAATTTGATGGTGACAGCCGCTGCTGAGCTATCGGGAACATCGTTTCCTAAACTTAAACGTTTCGCGCACGTGTTGAACTTGAAAATCATGGGGCGGACAACATTCTTTGACTTGCGAGGTAAATCTACCAATTAGAACTATTAAATGTGATTTTGAGGCCACCCTTTCATACGGTTTTTTCCAACCTTTCCCATGGCTGCTAAGTTATATTTTTTCTATTAAAGGTACTCATTTGTTCCCTGAAATCAAAAGAACGTGGAAAAGCCATCAAAAGAAGTTGATCGAAGAGGTCGATTCACGAGAAGACAAAGTCTCCCTAAGTGTTGATGGTCAGTGTGACAGTCCAGGACATAACGCAACGTATTGTACCGTTACTGCTATGGATGTTGAAACAAACAAGGTACTCGATTTTGAGGTGGTGAATGTGAAAGAATGCAAAAATTCACAAGGTAATTTTCAGCGACTTATATAGTAGCAAAAGATATTTCCGTCTTACTTTCGTTAAATAATCTACAGAAAAATCAAATTGGCTTCTGTTAATTTACTCCTTTTTCGAAAATCTGACACATGTAAACCTTTTTTATTTTGACAGTAATGGAAAAAGAAGGATTCATACGAGTAATCTTACGTTTGGCCACCATGCTATCACTATTCGTCATTTCAACTGACCGTAACACTCAGATAAAAAAATTGATGAGAGTCGACCAACGATTTGCTGAGTTCATACACCAGTTTGATCCTTGGCACATGGCAAAGAACCTCTCCAAAAAGCTAGTGAAAGCAGCTAAAAAGAAAGGTATCTTTATTATGTATTTCACCATCCGCCAAAAGCAATTTGTTCGCTTGCTTTCACCCATGTCACATGTACATTCCTTAGGGAACAAATATTGTAGTTGTCGGAGATAAGGTAGGAATATGAAAATGGGCTCTTCCAGAAAAAAATTGTACATGGGGGGTGGAGGATATAAAATTTTTTAGTGATTTACCCCCCGGACAGGGCAAATTTACACCCCGGACAAGGCAAATTTTGATGATTTTTTGCTACCCCCGGACAATATATCCTCCAACCCCCCATGTAAAATTTTTTTCTGGAAGGGCCCAATAGGATGCTCAAACTCTTTTAACGTCAAACTCACGTCAAATTTTTTTAAATTTCAGGCTGTGAGGAGCTCATGAAATGGATACCCGCCATTGTCAACCACTTGTACTGGTGTGTGCAGAAATGTGGGCAGAATGGGGAAAAGTTGGTGGAAATGTTCAACTCGTGCATTCACCATGTGGTGGATCGACATGAGTTTCCTGGTGAGCATTACACAAAATGCCCCCATGAAAACGACACATCACAGTACGAGTGGATGACAGCTGGCTCACTTCCTCATGAGGCATTAAAACGTATCGCCCTACACAAAACCTTTCAGAAGGATCTGGAAAAACTGAACTTGAACGTATTTACCACCCACCTCGAAGTCTTCCACTCGCTCAAAATCCGGTACCCACCAAAAAGTGTGTTCTTCGAGCAGACCAAAATGGAATGTGGTATGATGTTAGCAGCTCTCGACCACAATCTCAACATCAACAGAGGGTTTAAATCAGCCTTGAAAGAAGGCAGATTGGTCGGGCGCTTCAAGATAGCATACCACACCTTTTCAAAAAGGTTTGTTGCAAAGAAGGTGAGAAAGAACAAATCCTATGATTTCTAAAGAGAAATTGCTGTGAGATGCTATTACCGTGCCATGGATGAAAAGAGAGTGAAAGTGAAATCAAATCGAAAAAGGCTGTTCGTGACCCCCGCAGAAAGGCCTCCAAGGGAAGAAATCATCGAGAAATCCACCAAGTTTTCACGTCTAGCTAGTAATAAGTAGATATTTTTTTATTTTGATAGAACCTTTGAATATATGAGTACAAACATGCTGTATATATTTACTTATATATTAGTCACTATCTTCGCTGTCTTCGCCTTCGTCTTCGCTCTCATACTGCTCTTTTTCTCCTTCGATTTTCCATGTCGCCATACTCTCTACAATAACTTTCCCATGTTTAAAGCCGACGTAGATGCCATCTGGGGCAGGAAACCTTTCACGGATAACCCTTAAAGCACACGCTGGCAATCTACGTCGAACATGCTTTTTAAGTTTGTTATGTACCCACCAAGTGAAATGGCGGTAAGATATATACCGATAGTTTTTCGTACTGACATTATCTCTTGTGGGTAAGAAAGTACTGTACTGCTCATATTGTCCAACTAGACCCATGTACAAGTTGTCCTCATCCATGATAAGTCCCTCGAACTTCGGATGCTTGCACAGACATTGAATTTCTGTGGAGAGAAATAATTTACAATTTAGTTTTTATAACACATGGTACATATAAATTTAGGCTAATCAATCATAATCATGATTTGAAATCCATTAGCATCAGTGAGGTTGAATAATGACGTGAAAATAGCATTTTAATGAATAGGAAGACATCACTGTATGTCTAAAAGCTCACCTTCAAGTTTGTAGTACGGGTCTGACACCTTAACAATATCGTGACAACAAATACACTCCGCTTCTTCTAGAAATCCGTACGACGTCATTACACTGCAATTTCCACATTTGCACCATGATGTTAATGGATCCTCGAGATGGTTGATTTTCTCTTGTTCAGGTTTTTTTTCTTCGGGAGCCTTTTTCTTTTCGTTGCTGCTTCTCAAAGGTTGAAATTGAAATCCCAATACTTCCATTTTGGCTCTCTATGTGACTCCAGACTTTACTTTTTACTACTGATATAATACGATTGTAACCTATTTTTCAATGATTTTTCAGAACGTAGGATATCTATTTCTTTTTTCTATAACGTTTTTATATTATGGTAGAGTTTTGAAATAATCAAATTAAAGAAAAATAAAGATCTGGCGGAAAAAATTACGGGGGTACAACAAGAACCCAAAACGACGCTATAACATTGTGTTTTCCTTGTTTTTCTCAAAAGCGGCTGTGATTACCCCTTTTAACTGTGCAATTCTTGACGTCACAGGGCTACCATCTTGAATTACGGTGTTTTGAAAAGAAGACAACGGAAAGGGGGATTTATTATGTTTACAAAAAAAGAATTAAGACATTCATGTGCTCTCGCTCAAAAAGTATGAGGTAAGAAGTTTCTTTTCGTTATCAGTGTAATATGTTGAATATTTTTTTGGGGAAAGTGATTTTGGCCGGACGGTCCCTTTAATAGGGATGTCCAAGACCATCATCAAAGGCAATTGACTTGAGTGTTTCTTCCCCTAAAAGGACTAAGGTAATACTTAAATCAGATTAAATTTCGCGAGCGAGAAAAGTCGCAAACTTTCTGGTTTTAATTTCGCGAGTCACAGATTTGAAAATTTTTTCGTAGATCTAATTTTCAGACTAAGCCTTAAAGCAGCTGACAAGAGTTTTAATGTTGCGAAAAATGGCAAAAATTAGCAAAATTTATTCTCGCAAAAGATAATCCGATTAAAGTAATAAATTATTTTGCCAGTCATTAAAATGCCTTAAGAATAAATATTTATACTTTGGTAAACATTTGATAATTGTTTTGAATGATATTAATTAAACTGCATACCCTTCCCTAAGCCTAAGTTAAATCGATTTTTTATTCAAATTTTTAGAATTATCACAAGCACCAGTCACTGACACCAAAGAGAGCCCTTGGTCCGAAGAAATCACTTACCCCCAAGAAAACTACAAAACCAAAAAAGGGAGGTTGACTTTTGGATCAAAATTTTTGAAAAAGGTTGGTAGTAGGCCGTGGCCAGTGAGCCAAAAACGTTTCAAAAAATACTTTAAATTTTCAAAATGCCCGGGACCAACTTTTTGATATGTTTCTTACTCTCGGGTACCTAATAGCCGTCCCCCCCCGCTAATTAATTTTTCGAAAATTTTCCACCCAGGACATTCTTATTCCAATCCCCCGCTTATTGATTTTTGGGAAAATGTTTCTGAAAGTTCCCTCTTTTGTCCTAATTCTGCTGTATTAGCCTCCTTTTTTAAAAGTTTTCCACCCAGGACATTTTTATTCCAACCCCCCGCTTATTAAGTTTTGAATTTTTTCCAACCGCCGCTTATTCCAAACCCCCCGGCTATTAGGTACCCGAGAGTAGTCAATTTGAGGGTGCTAATTCCGAATTTGGATGTTACCAAACGTGTAACCCCGCAGTTTTCGAGCAAATCGGGTTTAAAAGTTACTTTATCGATTCAATCGGGTACTATCGAATACTAACGATTTTTGGTTAAAAGTATGTGAATTTAGTGTTTTTTTCTGTTTATTGTTTATTTATAAACGTTAACAAAATATTTTGGTTTAAGAAAAATTCAAAACATTTAACAAAAATGATCAATATTAGACAAAAATCGACAAAAATCGGCCAAAAATCGGCCAAAAATCGATATTAATCGATTTTTTCCATATGATGGCTTTAGAAACCCAGAATCAAGTCAATTTCGATTTAAAAAAAGGTAACAGATTAAGCAAGCTCAAAGGGGCTTGTTTTAATTCAAAAGTAGCTCATAGGACATATAATCTTTGCTAATTTCTAATTTTACATGAACAGGCCGCAAAAAGGGCAATGTCGGTTGACAACTCAACGTTCCAATCAATGTCAATGCTTCCTTCGTCGACGACCCAACCGTGTTCACGTGGTGAGGGTGCATGGATGCACGCCGATTCGGCTCTGCTTGCGCTTCCTTGAGCGCGATGATGTTCGCTCGGCATTTTTCGCGCGGGCGAATCCTTAAAAATGAAAGATGATGTAATCTTTGTATTCAGGGATGTATTTAAATCATATGATTGGTAGGAAATTGAAATTAAGAGCCTTGGTTTCACTTCCCATGTTACATTGATCATTATTTTAAGGTTTTTCATTGTGAAATCGATTTATTTAGTGTGGGGATATATTTTGATATTTCGCGAGGGATAAATTATCCCCTGCCAAAAAGCAGAAAAACATAGCGAGCGTGGTCGAAGATCCATTATTGAAATTTACTAGTGCGTTCATAAAAATTGAAAATTTTGGTGTGCGTCGTTCAGATGATTGAGTGTGGAAAGCTGGAAAGAAGAGAGTTCGGGATGGGTTCAAAGGTGTCAGAAACTTGTATATAGAAGATAGTAGAGTAATAAAATTGATTTGTGAAATCAATAAAGAACCAAAGTATTTATATCCAATATTCAAATGTACTGCTTTTAAGGAAGAAGATACTACCTTCCAGGCTCCCATTTGTTCAGTCTCAAAATTGAAAATTTCTAATGTTGCAAGTGCTATTCTTCAAGAACTTAAACTTACGACAGAAAAAAGTTGGCCGGGTACAAACTTTTTTGGTTTGACATCATCTGCCTACAGAAAATTTCTTGAAGGAGAGGGGAAAGAAAGATATAGTTTGATATCTCCTTCATCAGAAAACACTGAGATCATTTCTTCAATAGCGACAGAAGAAAATAATATGGGAACGACATCTGAAAAATCTGGTTTCGGTATTGACAATGTGAAAAGTACTAAACACTGTAAATGGGTTGGTGTAATTGAATATGGAGACACAAGCAGTGGTGTTAAACCGATTGCTTTTGAAAATTTACTAATTCATGTTGGATTTACATCTCAACGTTTAGTTAATTGTAAAGATAACACTAATAAGCTTGTTTCATGCAAAGTGATTTATAATGAAATCTTAGGAGCAATATCCTTTCAACTTTCTACCGAAGATGGCCAAAGTTTTGAAAACACCAAAATATCGAAAGTAGTAAATACGTTCTTGATGCAGATTGAATGTGTTAGTACAACCAATTGGTTTGGCTTTGATTTTTATGGTTTCAGACTTCAGCAAGTTAAGACCAATTTAAAATTGTTAAAACCAACAAGATTCATCTGCCAAAAAGAACGAAAGCGACCAGAAAAACCATTCAAAAGTTTTGAAAAATGTAAGCAATATCTTGCATCGGAATGCTGTACCAACAAAAGATTTGTCAAAGTCATCATACAAGACTGCTAGAAATCAAGCAATACATTCAGTTGTTGATGCAACATGCTTTGGAGATATTAAGAGTAAGTATTTCAAACCATTCTGTTTGTCGGTAATGTAATGTAATTCATGTTGAGTTACCGTATTCCTTTCCTTCGAATAAACGCCTGCGTTTATTGATTTTTTTTTTAGATTTTAAAGAGACATTCAAAAGGGGGGAGCGTTTATTAAAAAAAAATCAAAAAGTGACAAAGATTTGAAAGAACTACCTAGTACAGACATGAATTTTGTTGACACCATCTTTTTTTCTTTTTATTCGACACCTAAAATCTCATCTTCTTCATTATCTCCACTGATATCAATATCATCTTTCTCAGTCATAGTAAACTACATCCTCGTCAATTATGACAAAAATAGTCATGTTTCAAATTAACGTCTCCTCTAGGGGAGAGGCGTTTAAAAGAGGGAGGCGTCTATTAAAGAATTTTTGGAAAAGGATGCATTTTTTCGAGGAGGCGTTTATGCAAAGTAATACGGTATTTCGGTATGTGTTATTCATTATTGTCGCATTCACTTAAACAACTATATTCTACATCGTATAGAGAAACAATATTTTTAAATTTTGATGTGTTATACCACAAATGCTGAATTAATTTTCAATTTCACTTCAAATAATTATCAAAAAAAGTCTCAAAACTTCTTATAGAAAAGTTATTTACTACTATTTATTTATTTTTCTTCAGGTTATATTGATTACCTTATTGAAAACCACGGTGATATTGTTTTTGAAAGCATGATTGATAACAAAGAAATGTCAAAGCGTTTGGACAAAAGTAAAGATATGCCGATAAGACAAATTTCGGTAAAAGATTCTTGTGAGATACTGGTTGGTAAATGTGATCTTTCACAGCGGGAATATAAAACTCTAAAATCACTATTACTTGGAAGTAATTTTCATTTAGCAAGCTACTAGGATGCAAAGGATTATGCATATGAGCTTGATGTAGGAGAAATATATTACTTGAGTCACTGGCAAGATAAAAATGATTGCAAAATAAATTGCATGAACGCATCAACTGGTGTCATTTCATCATTAAACCAAGCAACATCCACACTCGAACTTTTTCAACGGTTTGAATTCATTGACTTAGGGAGAACAGCCAAATTAGTGGAATATTTGAATTCAAAATCTTTGAAGTACCAAAATTTCGATAAAGACAAGAGAACTATTTTTTTGAGAGACACTGGTGATAATTTTAGGGCAACAAAAAACTATCCAACTTAACAGATATCATTTAGTATTATGCACATGAAAGAACTTTTGAATTCTCCTTATGGGGCAGTTTGCCACTTCTTTATTCAGAGGAACCGAGAAAAGAGAAACACTGATAAGCCATGGTCAAGCGCACTTTAATAAATTAGAAGAGCTAGTTGAGAAAGGTGCAACCTTGACCTTACCTGATGGCAATACGGAGCACTTCAACGTTGTTTTTTTTTTGTGGCTGATCCTAGCTATGTTAAAGAAGTCATCGGAAAGGCTTCATGCACATCAACCTATGGATGTTGGGGAAGAAGGCCTTTGAAATATTAGGAGAGCAACCAGATAAGGACAGTCCAAAATATAAAGAATTCATTCAAAATAACTTGGCACAATGGGTATGACATATTAGCTCTTTTAAAAAATTTGTAGTTACTTGACAAACGTTTTCCTCATTATTTTTTTGGGAACTTAAAGGTACCTTTTAAGGAGTACTAATTTTGGCGAACGGCTGATGCAAAAATTTTTTTTTATTTTGGTGGGAACTTATTTTGGCGAATGACAGCGTAAATATGCTATATATACTTTGCCTTATTTGGAGCAATTTTGTTGATTTTTAAGCAAAACAGCAAAAGAATTCATTTTGGCAAGAACTAATTTTGGCGAACCAGGATTTATTTTTATTTTGGCGAGAACTTAATTTGGCAAATGACCTAAAAAATTAATTTTGGTGGGAACTAAATTTGGCCAATTTCAATTTTTCTCGCCATTTTCGCTAAAATTAGTTACCACCAAAAAAAGTTCCCTTAAGGTACATGGCTAATTAACTTTTTAGAACAATCATTAATTATTTGATTTAGTAAACATATACTTTATGTACGATGAAGTTGTATAACTTTCTGAAACATTGTAATTTAAGTAACCAATCAGAAAGCTCAATTTTGCAATTTTATAAGAAACAACGACATTTTCACAATTTAGATCAACCAAAATTTTAAAAGAATAATTTGGAAGTTGCATAGTTCAGCAAAATGCTTTTATTTAGTGATTTTATTTGGTATTAAATTTTAGGCTCCGCCAATCTTCACATCTTACATTATTGAAACAATGCCACCTTGTGGACTGCATCTCATTTTGGCAATTCATCGTTATTTATGGACGTATCTCTACCATATCATAAGCAAGCGTGGACAAGAAGATCAAATTACTACAGCTTTACGACACATTCAATTGGATTATTTAGCTTATCAAATTGAATGCTATCACAAGAGGTAAATTTTACTTTTATAAGTTTGAATTCTGACAATTTTATCCTATTGTTTTAGATTTATGCTAGCTATGGCACTTAGCTTGTTTAAATTGATTTGCTCTTATTTTGAGAATATCTTGAAGATTACTCTAACAAGGTCTGTAAAAACAACATCGTAGGTTGTAAGATAAAACTGAAAGCTGCTGGGGAATATTTTTTGGGATCTCCTAAAGAGTGTTAAAAAGAAATTTTATCTGATTATTGATTCCTTTTGAAATAATCATGTTTCCTTTTGCTTTGGAAATCTATCTCCAAAGTATGAATTAAGTGTGCTTTGTTTATTTAAAAAAATAAATGCTCGATTTCTCAAAAGAATCTTAGCCATTATCATATTACAACTTTTTGAATTTCTAGAACAATTAGATCTGTCAATCCTAGTCAAGAAGAAGTGGATCAATTTGAAACAAAAGTTGAAGATTTTTTCCAAAAAATGAAAGAGTTTTGTGGTGATGATGCCATAAAGAGAAAACCATACCTTCACATACTAAGGGAACACATTCCACCTATTTTGAAGCTATGGTTTTCAATTCTTGGCTGGGGCTATGGCTATTTTCATTGTTCAGCTGGAGAACATCTTAACAAGCAGATGAAAACCCTTGAGCGTTACGGTACCAATAACAAAGATAATCGTTTTATCAAAATTTTAAAGAAAATCCGCCTGCAACAGTTCCATTTTAGTCAGAGTGTCTTGAAAAACGAGTCCAGCATCACTTTCAGCCGATGTCATGAGGTTGGGCACAACCGTAAGAACAAGGCATGTCGTTTGCACCCTGAACAACCAGTGGAATATCATCCACCTACTGACACAGAGGACAATTAAAAGTTAAATTAGTTCTAGCAAAGATGCAGTTTAAATTTTGTAAAAGTTTGTCCAGGTTTGCCCATATGTTTTAATAACTTTATCATATTTTTTGATTTTTTTCATTTATTTCACGGCTAGTTCGAAACGCAGGTCACAGGTTACAGGTCGCAGGTCACAGGTCAGTGAGGTCACAGGTCAGTGATGACAGTTTGACTCTAATCAATGTCATTGCAGAGGAAAATGTTTGGAAAACACAAAGAATTATCAAAAACATAATTCTCAAGCAATTTCATCCATATAAAACCATTTCAAACATCAAAATTTAACCATGTGCTTTTATCGATCTTTCGCAGTTTGCGCCGTGTATAACGCAGACCAGAAAATTTAAAACCATATTATACGTATAACAGGTATATTACATATTGTAATGTTTGTAATGTCATATGATGGTTACATATAATAAAACTCATCGCTCTAAAACTACCTTCTCAGAGAACTCGCGAGCTTCTGATTGGTGTAATTTTATATCCAGCCATATTGTTATCATCACATTCGGTATGCTAAATATTTTATCATCTTTTTTCCGGTCTGCACTTTGTTGACCTGTAACCTGTGACCTGTTGACCTGTGACCTGCGTTTCGAACTAGCCGTTTATTTCACTTATAATTATTTTTTCTTTTTCTAATTGAATTTGATTTTTAGTGAAGCTATATGAAATTTAGGCTGAGTTTATCCAACAGGGCCAACTTTTGGTTGATTTGGACAACTTTCAGGGTAGAAATTAGAAGATTTTAAATTTTTCTCCCTTCAGTTTGTTAAGCCCAGGGTAAAAATAAGAAATTTGATAAAAGAGGGTTCTAAATTTCAAAACTTCATTTCTTATAGGTTCCACTTTTAAAACACCCACCAGTTGTCAATGCCAGTGTCCCCTAAGAGTTTGCGTTATTCTTCTTTTTCTGTGCTTTGTTCTTTATTTTTAACATTTTTTTGATTTTGTTACTTCTGTGTTTTTCTAAACATTTTTTACCTTATCACTTTTGATATGAAGCATTTATCATGTATGTGGTCAATCATTATATTTTAAAGGAGATATGTATTGTTTTTAAGTATTCTATGTATTTTAGACTGCTGTATCTTTTGTTTTTTGGAGAATGTGTCCTTCTGTCACATGATTGTGTATTAAATTGGGATAAACCTTTTGCATTATGAACTAGACTCTCAGCTAACAGAATAAAATTTTGTATTTTCCTTATTTGTTTATTCATTTCTTTCATTATCTTTTTTTTTATTGCAGTGTAAAGGAAAAAATTTAAAAAAAACATTGACATGGAATTAAACAAGCATGCTCTGCTACTGTAAAAACCAAGTATTGGTGAGTATTTTATACTTAGTTCTGATTTTCTATTTATTTTCTGGTAAGACTTTTCAAATACACGCTTTTTTTGCAGTTTCTTCTTAAATTGTTCTTGCTGTTAGGTCAAATTTTACACTCCTGTTCTTATAAAAAACGTGTATCTTAACGCGCAGGTCAGTGAGATTTTAATCGCTTCATCGCCCTCTTTTACATGGCTTAGACACAACTGAAAACTTCACAGATTTACGTTAAAAATGAGAAGGTTGATTATTTAAACTTTGCCTCTTTGATAATTTTTATCAATTTAATTTTACTTTTTTAGGTGTACACATAAACGTTTATTAGCTGGTAAGAGGAACCAAAATAAGAGGAAGAAAGAGAGAGACAAGCAAAAGAAACAAGAAGAATACCAAAAACGAATCCAAGCTGAAATGGAGAAAGATGAAAAACTCCGAAAACTGGAAAGTGACAATGCTCTTCTTACTAGAACATTGAAATCATCAAAAAACCGAAAGCCCAATAAAGCATACTCTTTTGCTAAATCATTTCTTGATAAATCACGTGACAAAAATGTGACAATCAACCAGACTCTGCGTATTACCGTTACCGAATTCAAGAAGACAGAATTGACCTTATTTCCAGGTTTGTTGGGCGAAGGAGTTTATGGAAAAATCAGCTTAGGAAAACTTACAAACTTTAAACAGACTGTGGCAGTCAAAGAAATAAGTGGGACAAAATCGAAGCTCGATTCTTTAGTAGAGGCTAAAATAATGATGGTTTTAAACGGACACAGAAATTTACCATTGCTTTATGGCATCGTGAAACCCAACTTAATTTTACTTGAGTTTATTGGTGACGGAACAATGCCTAGCTCTACTTTGAAAAATTGTCTCGCAGACAAACCGACGGAGATCAATTGGATTACAATCGTCATTGACATATGTGAAGCTCTGAAACATATACACGATAATGGAATCTTGCATAATGACTTGCATCCAAGAAACATTTTGCTACGTGAAAATAATCGATTTTGGCAAGGCTACGCTGGTAGATGATCCAGTTATATATGATATACAAAAAGGAAGTCAGAAGCAAAAGAAGTACAATACAAAACACATCCATTTGGCTTATGAATTGCGAAACGTTTCCAGATCTCCTCAAACATTCAAGAGTGATATTCATTCTTTTGGGTACAACATGCAGCTCATTTGCGAAGCTGCACTTTTGGAGAAACCATCCAAAATAAGTTTTGACCTTTTAAAGGAGAAACCCGAAGATCGCCCAAATCTCCCTCAAATCATTCGCCGATGTGAGATCATCAAACATAGTATGAAAATAAAGAGATAAAATAGTTTTTAATTTTTGAAGAATTGAAATAGTTTTAAATTTTCTCCTTGAAATTATTTTCTTGTAAGCGCGGATTTGAAAAAAGAGATTTTTTTATTCTTGGGATTACCCTTTGTATCTGCTTGTATCGTTGACTTCTCTATTGATATTTTAGCCACGGTACTTACTTAATAATTAGGAATATACATCCGAGAGCTTTTCTTTGGACTTTCCTTTTTTTTTCCTTTTTTCCTTTTTTTCATATTTGATCTTATGGTATCTATTACATAGCTGTGATTGTGTTAACCCAAAAGTATTTGTAAACTAATTACTATCTAAATATCTAGCAGTGTCGACTACAGTCATCTAGCCACTTTTGGTACGCCGACAGGAAACTACAAATTAAGTATCAGTCCCTTGAAACTTTTTTTCCTCTACGGATGTGTCAAATATTTCAATTTCTTTATGAAAGGATTTCGAATAATACAGTCTTTTTTTCTTATAAGCATACGGTAAATTTCGGCTAAAGCTCATTTTGACCTTCGACTTATGCTAAACCCTATGCTTGATAAAAAATTATGAAGGGGGGCTAGTTTAGTAAGTGTACATTCTTTAGAGACCAAGTTGTGTTAAAATAAAATAACCAATTTTTCGAGTTTTGTTTGTAATTCTCTTCTTCATTCTTCTTTTATTTTCTGTTATTTTGGAAATTCTAATTCTCGGGTAACTTAATGCATGTCCCAAAAATGCATTAATTTTTCCGCCCCAGTTCCAGTCCCTAAACCATAACAAACTATACATTTTTGAAAGCGTATTTGGATGTAGAATACCGTGTTCGGTGTAACTTAAATTCTTTCTCAGCAAAATTTGAGTTTTTTTAAGAAAACGTGATTATGACGTCATTATTTATGACGTCATAATTTTAAAAAGTTGAATATCTCAAGAACTAATACTCAAAACTTTATGAAATTTGGACCAATGATAGAACTTGTCAAGAGGAGGAGAGAATTTTATTTTAATTTGAAAATTTGCTGATGTCAGCATTTTATCGCAAAAATTAGAATTCTTGCAATTTCTGCTGACGTCATTAATTTTGGGTAATACTTTCAAAACTTTTTGAAACATCTCAATGTACTTTATCACTGGTCCAAATTTCACAAAGTTTTGATTTATATTTCTCGAGATATTCAACTTTTTGTATTTATGACGTCATCAATCATGACGTCATAATCAGGTTTTCCTCAGATATGTCTAATTATACTGAGAAAGAATTTAAGTTACACCGAATACGGTATTCTACATCCAAATACGCTTCCAAAAATGTATAGTTTGTTATGGTTTAGGGACTGGAACTGGGGCGGAAAAATTAATGCAATTTTGGGACATGCATTAAGTTACCCGAGTTCTAAAAACTTCTTTTCTTGAGCCTCAAGGTATGCTTAGCATATGCTTAATTTTCTGGAAATTTGAGCTTTAGTATGTTTATAAACGTTATGCGTATAAAAAGAAAAGAGTGTATTGGCCGTTAACCAGTTACTTTACTCGTATAAACTCAAATAGTTTATACGGTAACTACTTTGAGCTTTCTTAGAACAACGACTTTAGTTTGCGGCGCCAATGTTCTAACTTAAAATTTCGAAATTTTCATATAATCCCAAAGAAAATCAACTAATCGAAGTCTAAAACATAGGATTTCAATCACGAAGGGCTAAAAGTGAATTGAATTGAATTGAATATATTTTACTGTCCGGTTAGACAGAAGGAACAACCCTAATAGAAACTAAATTCTAATAAAAATACAAGGTTGTCCTGAATATCGTAAAATATATCTAATAAAAACTATGAGAAAATATACATGTTAAAAATAGCTGTAATAGCTTTAAGGTGAAATATAATACAATAAACTTTATACAAAAAAAGATGTTTTTTAACGATGGTTGTTCTAGGTCACGTACTTGCTCATATAGTATTCTTTGGAGATTTCTTTGAGTTCTTTGAGTTCTAAATCAGAAAGTTTTTTATCATCAAACTTACGTTGAAGCTCATTCCATTGGTTTGAGGATATTCTAGTGAAAGAATTCAATCCGTAGTTGGTAGTGTTGACATTTGGTCGAAAGATTAGCTCAATGAATTTGTCCTTAGTTTCAATCTTATGCTGAGTTTTTTCAAATGTTAAATTTTGGAGGGACTCGATGGGGAGGCTAGCGTTGAAGTATTTATAAACATAGATAATGTTCATGATTTTGACTTGGTCAAAAACATTGAGTAGGTCTAGATTGTTTAATAGAGGATTAGCGGAAACCCGAGGACCGTTGAAGGTCATAATTCTTACTGCAGAATTTTGAAGAACTTGGATTCTGTGTGTCGCTGTATTGTCACACAGAGCCCATATCTGTGCAGCATATCTAACATGAGATGCGAATATTCCATGATAGATATTGATGAGAGTTTTTGTAGGGACAAAATGTCGAATCTTAGACAGTGCTCCGTTTGCTCTGCGAAGTTTTGTAGCGACAGTAGAGACATGGTCTTTCCAGTTCAGATGTTCGTCAAGGTAAACACCAAGGTATTTGACCCACTTGCTCGGAGTCAGAATTTGACCTGCTAGCTTGAGACGAGGAATACTATCAAGACGTTTCCATGGAGAGTGAAAGATTACAAATTCGGTTTTACTTGCATTGAGAGAGATTTTATTAGCCTTTAGCCAGCTGACAAGGACTCTGAGGTCTGCGTTGACCCTTCCACAGAGGGACCAGACTGTTTCAGCAAAGTTTAAGAGGTGAGTATCATCAGCAAAGTGGTAGGTTTCAGATGTTCTAATGCATGAATGGAGGTCGTTGATGTAAATTAAGAATAATAAAGGGCCAAGGACTGAACCTTGAGGTACCCCATGTCTGATTGGTAGCAATCTAGATTGTGAGTTAGAGAGAGAGACAAACTGGGAGCGATCAGAAAGATAAGATTTGAACCATGCATTCTCAGTACAACGAATTCCATAATGGTCGAGCTTGGAAAGAAGAATTTCGTGGTCAACAGTATCGAAGGCCTTCTGGAGGTCAACAAATACACCACAGGCAAATTCCCTTTTATCAAGACGTTCCATTATACGCTCGGTAATGTTGATAAGGGTGTCAATGGTTGAATGAGCTTTACGAAAACCAAATTGTTTAGAGTATATTTGATTGTAGCGATTGAGAAAGTTTATTACCCGGGAGTAAGCAACTTTCTCATAAATCTTTTCAATATTTGACAGCAAAGATATTGGTCTGTAGTTAGAGACTTCAAGTGGTGAACCCTTATTTTTGAAAACAGGGACAACCACAGTGATCTGTCATCGGAACTTTTGTAAAATCGGGATTATTTTGGCTAATTTCCTTTGTATCATCTTAAGTAGCGCTCATAAGGAGATGAAATTTGGTATATGAAGTCTCCTTATAGCAATGGAAAAGTAGGAAAAAAAGTTTTTTGATACATCAAACCGTTCACCAGCTATTGGTCACTTTCGTTTTCGAGAGATCCCTCTATCCCGTCCTCATCCCGGTTGAGATCCCTCTAAATCGGAATCAAGATAATTCCGGATAAGGAATTGCTAGAGACTTGAAATTTTCACAGAATTTACTTTTATTTGCCCTCTAAAGGATGAAAGAAAGAGAAACCATTTTTTCTCAGTCAATTTCCTAAAATTTGGCTACAACAAGGAATTTTGAATCCGATAAATCTAATGAAAGATCGCCGTGAACCTTGGAGATTTTAAGGGCGGAGGGGAATATTCCTGTTTCAAAGGACCTGTTGATTAAAAAAGAGATTTGAGTAGATAGGTCTTGATTTAGAAGTTTGAGTATCTTAACAGGAATGCTGTTAGGGCCTGATGATATAGATGGTGAGAAGGAGCTTATTATTTTACTGATTTCTTCTCGGTTTGTGTAAACCGCAGGTTACAGGTCACAGGTTACAGGTTAAAGGTTACAGGTCAGTGATGACAGGTTGACTCTAATCAATGTCATTGCAGACTAAAATGTTTGGAAAACACAAAGAATTATCAAAAACATAATTCTCAAGCAATTTCATCCATATAAAACCATTTCAAACATCAAAATTCAACCATGTGCTTTTCTCGATCTTTCGCAGTTTGCGCCGTGTATAACGCAGACCAGAAAATATTTGAAACCATATTATACGTATAAACAGGTATATTACATATTGTAATATTTGTAATGTTATATGTTGGTTACATATAATAAAACACATCGCTCTAAAACTACCTTCTCGAGAACTCAAGAGCTTCTTATTGGTGTAATTTTATATCCAGCCATATTGTTATCATCACATTCGGTATGCTAAATATTTTTGATGTTTTTCTCTTGTAAGACATGATATTTTGTGATTCTGTCAATATTTTTGTCAAAAATTGTCATTAAGACATTAAAATAATAACTGAATAATTAATTAGTTCCATCCTTCTAAAACCACTCTCTTAGGGACATTGCAAGCTTCTGTTTGGTGCCATTTTTTATCCATTCACACCATCCACATCACATTTTGCATGATAAATATTTTTCGTGCTTTTGTCTTGTTAGGCATCATATTTTATGATTTTGTCATTATTTTTGTAAGTAAGTGTCAATAGATTGTTATTCTATTCAATTGTCATTTTATAATATCTGAATAACATGTATTACTTTTTTGTAATTTAATGCGTTATGTATTGATGTTATGTTATGTATCTGTTATGATCTTATTATCTTTTTTCCGGTCTGCAATTTGTTGACCTGTAACCTGTGACCTGTAACATGTGACCTGTAACCTGTGACCTGTAACCTGTAACCTGCGACCTGTAACCTGCGGTTTACACAAACCGATTTCTTCTGGTGTTGAGGGTGTGAAAAAGATTGAGTTTTGGTTAGGGTTTTTCATGAAGCTTGAGAAGTGGTGGTTAGCTGGCTGTATCTTGTCTCTGATAGAGTCAGCTATAGTTGTGAAGAAATCATTAAAAGAATTAGCTACTTCGGCAGGCTTGGATGATACTTTGTCTCCAATTGAGATTGATATTGGAGAGGAGGACTTCCCAGTCCTTGATGAAATGATGTCTCTAACCCCGGACCATACTTTGTTCATATTTTTTGAGTGTCTATTGAAATAGTTAGTAAAATAGATGAATTTGCTTCTTCTACTCAGAGATACTATAGAATTTCTATAGCGTTTGTATAAAATTTTGTAGTTCTCATTCTTAGTCTTAAAGTATTTTCGTTGGTAGAAATCTCTCTTGGAAATTGACTTGACAATTCCAGGAGTGATCCATGGTTTAAGTTTAGATCTGACCTGGTCTTTGGTAAGTTTGACTGTGGGAATATGTCTCTCCAGAAGGTCTTTGATGTTATTGTTGAATGTATCAAAGCATTCACTAGGATGGAGATTTGAAGATTCAAAGAGAGTGTTCCAATCAATCTCAAGGAATTCTTTAACCCTTCTCAGGCAAGAGCAATGGAACCACTTATTTTCCATCCAAAACGCACATATAACGTAATCATAACGACAGATATAATATTTGGTGGTTCCTTTGTTTTAGAGGACTGCGCTTTTTTGAAGTCTAGCGATAGATTTTAGTTTCAATCCGGTGTTTGTATAAAAACTACGTGTGTGCGTTTTAGATGGATGGGAAATAAGTGGTTTCATTTCCTACAATGAAGTATAAGCCAAGAGCTTGAATAGAATCTCTTTGGTGGGATTTGAAGCCACCAAATCCCAACAAAGTTCCGCGGCTTTAAGCGACCCGTCTTGTTTTTCTAAAAAAAAACAGACAGAAACTAGAATTTACCGCTAGCTTTCGAAAAGAATATCTATCGAGAACATATAAATCACTGTCTCGTCAAAAATCGGCTTCACTTTTTCTTGCCTGAGAAAGATTAGAGATTCTATTCTAGCACTTATACTTAATTGATTTCTCATCCAAGAGTCTCGACTCTAGCAAGGCTGCGCGCATCCCAAGAATTTATTTTGTTATAGGAGATGCGCATAGTGTATGAAATTTCCAAATGAAATTCCTGTACGAGAGCTAAAAGTAAAGTCACATTTAAGAGAGAATTTTCAAAAAAATTCCCGCAAAATTAATAATGGAGGAGATGGTTGAAATAAAATCAATTGTAAAAGGGGTTACGCACGATACCAAAGTCTCGTGTTCGCAAGCGAAAGGATTTTTAAACACTACCGTAGGAAGCTTTCTCATTCCCGGGGAAATTTTTCCATTGCCAGTTTACAACAGAAAAGGACCGAAACTAACCCAATTTTTGTTAACTTGTTTAAAAATAAGGGGTTAGTACACATAACAATCCAAACGCTTCCTTATCAAAAGCGCTGAAATCCCAAAAAAGTGGCTATACCGCAGCAACATCCGAATTTTGCGATTTTGGCGCCTTCAATTATTAGGGGTGCGTACGGCAAAATTCGAACTAAGGGACCCCAGCCGTTTGCGTCATTCGTGATCGCGGGAAATAATTTGAGGCATCATGGTGCGTGATTTGGGCTATTTTCGTTATATTTGCATGATGTATCAACCACTTTTGGTGATTTGCATGGTTGTCACGAGAGCAAGATGATTTCTACAGATGTATTTTAAGCATATACAAACTCTGGTGAACAAAAGCTTAATTTTGGGACATTCAGCCTCTTTCGCGAAATTAACGTATTTTTGAAAATTTGAGAATCTATTTTCAAAAATTAATGAAATTATATAATATCCATGTTTTACACACTGAACATTTTTCTGAAAACACCGACCAACCTCAAATTAAATACTGCTATATGATAATAGACTGACCCTCCCCCAGCTCCACTGGCCGATTGGTTATAAAATCATCAAATGTTAATGTTGGTGGATTTTAATGGAAAGGAAACTCGTTAACTACACAAAATGTCAGAATGTTCACTCTAAAACCTAATTAATGAAGAACTTGGAAAATCCTGATGGAATACAAGATAGAATGACATATTTCTTTATAAGAACGATTAATGAGAATCGAGGCTCAAATCGCCAGGGTATAAAAACAACTTTCAACACAAAATGGCTGAATCACAAGAATTTGAATTGCAAGAGTTCTTACAAAATATGAACAATTGAGGTGAAATAAGCAAAAATCGTATGCTTTTTTATTATAAAAATTCAATAAATACAATTAATGGAACAAAGATAGCCTCAAATATCTTAAAATTTCGATCTAAAATAAGAAAGTCATAACGATTGTTTGGTATAAAAAAAATAAAAACATCCTAGGCTCAACAAAGAGTTTTGGAAAAAAATAGTAGTACTCGAGCATGTATGTGGTAAACAATAAAATTGTAATCAAATAAAGGATTTATTGATTTATATCTTATTGAAACTCGTAGGAATTATAGAAATAAAAATGAGATAAAAAATGAGAACAGCAAGTTCTCAACAAAAAGTTACTGCTTCAAATAAACGAGACTGTAAAACCAAGAGGTCTTAGAAAGTCCAAGATCTCCAAGAGTCCTAAAATTTCTCAAAATCTATTGACAGAACTTAATATAAAATCTATACTAGGAAGTCCTAGAAATTTCCATAAATTCCATATATCCTGAAAAAATTCATAAGTTCAAAAAAACCAGAAAAGTCAAAAATTATAAAATATATAAATCTATTTCTTTTGTTAGAAATGGTCGTTCCAGAAAACTCATTCATTTGGGTTGGACAGTGAAAGATATATTATTTTTTTCATGATTTTACCTCTGGACAAATCGACCCCCTGGGCCTGGGTATGACTTTGCAATTTTTTCAAGAACTGGGCGGGATGGTTGGTATTTTAAAGGTAAATTGGGTGCGTCAAGTATGTGCAAAATTCATTCTCTCACAGGGTCAATTTTCAATTTTTGGCTTGGACATACCCATCACCTACCGTGAAGTTGGGTGCATTCATAGCCCTCAAATAAATGACCTGGCTGGTCCTTAAAATACAAAGTTAAATTAAAACAAAAATGGTAGAGTAAAGCTGTGAGCGGAGCTGCGTAGTTCATTTGTTTTGAAATTTTGCTGCTTTGATTGGTCAGTCATTTGAGGGCTATGCATGTTAGCCTCCACTAATGCAAGTTACCCGACTTCACGGTGTAGTACCCCTGGTGCCTGGAAAAATCACCAAAGCCCGATGAAGAGTTTTTTCTGGCACAGCACAATCCTTTATACCGCCAACTGCTCTAACTTGGGAATACCTGACAAAACATATGACAGCAATTCGGCCACCATTTCACCGAACCTCCAAAGTCATTTAATTTGAGTTAATGTACGGTGTATTAAAAATACACGATTTCTCTTTTGCACCGAGTAGGCTTTTAAGTTGAAATATGAAAAAAATGTGTAGTGAAATACATGCAAGTGTCTGGAACGAAGAAGAAAAAATTAGTGGAAAAACGATTGAGCGTTTGACAAGTTAATCCCATCAGGTGATAGGCGGTTAGGCGGCGGGCGTCCTATAATTCTCCAATCAGCGTTCGGTCATTTTGAATGAAAACAAAAAAGTTAAAAAGGGCGCGTTATCAGTGAAAGTTGTCGTGGCATGCTATGACAGAAAGTAAGATTGATAAACTTGGTGGAGTTATCAAAGCAAATTTGTTGTCAAAGAGATTTAACAGTTTAAGTGAAAATACAGGCCAGATTGTCAACAGTCCCATACTTCAACCAATTGTTCCAAGTTAGAGCTTGACAGTAATATACAGCTTTTAGAGAAGAAAAAGATCCAAGAATTATCTATTAACAAGTTTATATTGAAGCACACAAATCCCATTTGATTCACTTTCAATCAGGCTGTCAGTTATCATCCATTCAACTGTCAGTTACCGTCCGTCAAACATCAATAATAATCATATCCAGATATCATAACATAAACTTATCAAGCATATGCATACACGCTATGCATGCAGCACACGCACGTATTACGTGATTAATATATTGCACTTGATCATCAAGCCGTTGTTCCCTTGTTTCTTCCATCCACTTGATTAAGCTGATATTTGTAGTCTTTACCAGCTGTGACTGTTCCATGCCATTTCCAGAAGAATCGTAAATTTAGGAAAATCAAATCTTCCAGTGACCAGTAGTACTCGCTCAAACAGTCAAAGCAACAGTGAATAGGTAGCTACAGTTTCAAAATTTGAAGAATGGGGTACAAAACTGAACCATCATAGTTCCTAGATATATTTGTTCTGTTTAACTGTTTTTGACAGCTGCAATGCAAGCAAGCAAGACACAACCAATTGCAATTCTGCTCTGGTAAACAAAAAAGTGATGCTGGAGCTAGCCATTTTGAATATTCTGCCTTGACATTTGCCAGTTTTTGTTGGATAGAAAAAACACAAGGATAAAAAACAGCAGTACTTTTAATGTTGTTGATAATTTTAAAGCAAATTGAATCAATTCAATCTTCTAGTCAAAGCAAGACAAACCCAGCAAACCCAGATTCCACCCAGATATGTCGCCAAAAGTTTTCAGGTTTTCGGTTTATGGTTGACAAAAATGTTTCGGTTTACTTTCTTGTTGTCGGGGGGAAACCCGATTTGCCGATTACTGACTTTCCCGCCTATTTCCCGATTTCTTATAGTTGGTTGCACTTACCATATTAAAATACAACTTCGTAAATGTAAAGTTATCTTAGTGAGTTTGTCCGTAGAACGTTCGAATCGTTCGAAAAGTTGCAAAAAAGTGAAAGATTTGAAAAATGCAACACGCATAGTATTGATTTTCGGGTTAATTTCGGTTTTTTTTTCGCACGCCCGCCCGCCGTTGAAAAAAGGGACGTAATAAAAAAGTTCTTGGTGGAAAATTTCCAAACATTTAAAAATGAACGAACGTACTTTTGAATTCCCTCACAGGTCGAAACATCGGTTTGCTTTTTGTAGAAAGAGTAAGGGGCTAGGGAGGAAGAGATGAAAGATGCAATTCGTTTTACAATTTTTAAATTAAGCTAAATAAAAATAATTATGTATATTTTTCGTTAATATAGAGCGGATTTATAATGAGAAAAATATTATAAAGAGCCATATCCAGATACCATAGGATCGTGCAGCGACTGCCTCTCTTCTCAAACAATTCGTCAACACTTACTATAGTCAAAAAGAAGTTAAGTTAAATCCGTTTACGAACGTAAAAAAAGTCAAATAGCAGGGTTCTTCTGATGTAGGGGTACATCTAGCCTGTAGTCGTAAGTATCGTGAGACCTTACAAGTTTCCTGTTTCCGAACTTAAATACTTGTTCTCGTTCCGGAATCTTTCCCAGGCTCATCGGCCAACAAATAAAAAACACCAAGCTGGCAAATCAGACCTGTAAAACCCGTAGGGCTAGATATGCAACTTTTAGCTTTCTCCAGCAAAAGAAAGTGAAACAAAAAATTGACTTTTTAAATTTCGTGCCAGCGGATAGGATCTAGTATTTAATTGTTTTTGAAGCGCGAGATCAAAAAAAGTAGGCGGCAAACCCTATTTCGCATCTCTCAAACCGGTGAAATTGCATATTTTAGTCACGTGATTTTAGTAGGAAATGCTTGGCTTCACGTTTCAAAAAAAGTAGGTTATCTAGTCTATCGGGCTTTACAGATCTGTGTATGAAATTAGACAAAACCGCGAACTTGTGAACGGCCAGTCTGGTTCACTTTGTTTCGCTAACCGGACTTGGCCGTTCTCCGTTGTAAACTGGGTGAGGAATCTTAGTGCGGAAACAGAAAACTTATTTAAAAGGTTTCACGGTAAGAAAAAGAAATTGATCTATCTCTAGCAATAAATTAATTCCCTAGTTTATTATTTGAAATCCACACACAGCAGGATTTTTTTCTATTTTCAAACTATTGGTCGCGTATGCAATGACTTTATTAATTTTAAGACGATAAAAACACCCCTGTCTCAGTGACCCGGTGAGAACTTTTCACCCAGCGGGGATAAATTGAAGGAGCCAAATGCCAATGGGGATGAAAAATTTTAATACTTTAATGGGTGGGGAATTTAAATATTATTGTTTACAGCTAAAAAATCCAGTGGGGATTCCAAAATTGTTTATGCTTTTCTCAGTGGGGATGAGAGTTCAGTGCAATTTTTCCATGGGGATGAAATTTCAGGGTATTTATCTCACCGGGGACAAATTTTCGACCGATATTTCCAGTGGGGAGGGGGTCCCGCCGGGGCGGTGACACGGGGGTGTATAAAATGAGCTTTTTTCCATGCGATAAAAATAATAGCCATAACGTACGATTATCCAATTCTGGAGTTAAATTCAGATTTTTCTTATTGAAATAAGTTTTTCAAAAATAATTAAATCTACACGACCACAAACAAGGTAAATTTTCCTACCAGATATTTGATAAATTTGGGAACCTGACAGATAGATAAAAACGAGAATTTTGGCTATTTTCAAATTGAAAGTTTGCACTGGGAGGGACTGGTTTATGTAAACAGGATGGGATTTTACTATAATAGAGCCAGCTTTGAAATCAAGGATATGAAATATATTTATTAAATGTCCCAGGCAATCTACAGACGCAGGGAGCCATTTTGCTTGTCACTGACACGTACGCGTAAGACAAGACACGGGATACATAACAAGCGAACTGAATATCCTTTAGATTACTTTCAATTCATATTGATGCAGATTTTGGTGAAAATAAGAGCATGTTAAGAACATTTTTAGGCTTAAAACTTAAAAAGTTTAAAACATCCAAAGGCTTCAAAAATTTTGGTTGCTCTTATAAAAAAACGTGTATCAAAGAAAGTGCTTTTCTAAACTGGAAGGTTGTTTTTTTAATGGGAAAACAAAAGAATGCAAGACAACAATGAAAAGACCATTTACAGTCCTCAAACGACCTAAACTTCCTAGAAATAAAATAATAGGTTGAAAAACAAAGAATAGTTTCAGCAAATGGCTCGTAAAAAATCTAAAAAACTTTGGACTATCAAACAAATTAAAATAATAAAAATAAAAAGTATATAGTAAAACTAGTTTTTTTTGTTTCTGTCAGGAATTTTAACAGCTCAAGTACTTTTGATGATATAAATTCAAAAGACTTTAAAGCCCTAGATACTTGGGTAAAGATAAAAGAGCAAAAAGCATACTACATGCGCTGTACGCTTTGGTGCTAGTCCCAAACACAAACGCGCTAGACTAGATAGAATGCTCTTGTTGGAACAAGTTTTTTCTCTCGAAATTCTGGTTTGATAAACCAAGCTTTGCTGATCCAAATAAAAAGCAGATTAATGATTTATAAGATGAACAACTACCACTTCTTGTGAATTCTAAAACTTATAAAAAAAGCTCTTGCATTATGATTCGTTTAAGTTATGAGAGCAAAAAGCAAACTACACACGCTGAATGCTTTCATGCTAGTCCCATACACGTACGCGATAGACTAGACATAGAGCTCTCATCATTAAGACAATTTTTTGAAAGTCTCGCTTAGTTTATTGTAATATTTTCAGTCCTAAAATTCAGAAAACCTAAACTTAAAAGTTTTTATGGAAAAAAGTTTAAGCAAATAAAAATATATTTACAAAATAAAAATCTACCATAGTTTTAGCTATAATATATAAAACTGAAAAAAATTTAAACAAATAAAAATAAATTTACAAAATAAAAATCTACCATAGTTTTAGCTATAATATATAAAACTGTCTTATAATCTAAACATAAAATATACTTTTTCATTAAATATATAAAAATCTCAATATACATGTTACTAGTTCCTATTTTATATAAACCCAGAGTCGAATGTTTAGAGATGAAAAACATTTTTTCTAATCTGATCCTGCAAAGCTCAACCATCACTTTTACAATTATTTATGTAAATCATTCAACAACAATTGCCACATCATGTATTAAATATCCTTCCTCGTTAATGATTGCATTTTTGTAGGAAGCACTAAAAGTACCATGATTGTACGTTTTCTGTGAATGAAACTCTATATTGACTGAATTGTAAGTGCCAAGAAAATGGGCATCAATATGAATGAGGCCCCCCCAGCGGACCCAAATTTCACGCATTCACGCAAAATTTTTTCGCAATTCACGCATTCCCGCAATTTTTTCTCGAAATTCACGCAAACCCAATTTTTTGGGAAATAGGGGAAATTTTCGGAAAAAATCGGGGAAAATGTCAAAAATAGAGGTCTTGCACATTTCGCTAAGTTACGTAATTTACGTAATTTCCGCCATTATGGAGTAAAACGTTCGATTTGCATGAAAAAGTATAACAAAGCTGTACTGGAGATTTTATTCGACCGGATCTGGTCATGCACTTGAGAAAAACTTAACTCAGTTGTGATTTTTTCCTGTAGACCTGACTATAAAACACCGTGTTAAAGCGTTACGTAATTTTTCAACTTTAATCACAGCCATCACGCAAAATATTTGATTCTTCTAACTAGTCACGATCGATTGGAAAAGGTGAAGCTTCTGCAGTTAACGTATCGCGATAGTAAGTGAAAAGATATGCGCCGCAGGCGAATTTTTGTACAAAAAATAGCTTTTATTATCAAAAATAGGTCAAACAAACTCGAGTACGACAACATGATGCTTAGCTCAGGGGTAAGAAGGCGCAACCATGGTTTACGCAGAGAGGAAATTTTTGCATTTCTGTCACTCGCGCTCGGCTAAAAAATGTTCTCTTTAACACCATTGAAAAAAAATGTAGTCTAAATTCGTTAGATGCAAGGTACGATCGCTTGATAGCGTGTAAAATGAGGTAAAAGAATGAACATTTGTTGCGAGCGAAGCGATCAAAAATATTTAAAAAGAAAGGTTTTAATCAGGGCTCGCGAATTAATTTCCTAACGTGGAGGGAGAAAATTTCTATTTTAACCCTCTGATGTGCTTAAATACGACTCCATTTCAGACTAATTTTGCCAAGAAATCAGGTTAAATGAAAGTCTACATCATGGGTAAAAATTTCTTTGAAATAAGTTTCTTTTTATTTGCAAAACGTGGTGAAGTCATGGCCACCTCCTGCCCCCAGTGGCTCTGGCCCTGGCTGGACCTGGCCCTGGATCACTCATCATGCATAACCATGGTTTTATCTTAAACAAACACTTTCAAGGGGGCAAATTAGAGTTATTTAAGATTCGAGGGCCAATACATGTTTGGCCCGAGCGAAAAAATCTGGAAATTTAAGGTGTCTAGATTGCTAGAAAGCGCATCTAAATCATGAATCGTTTTATAAAATAGAGAATTTGAAAGTTGCTGATTTTTTTGTGCACCTTCACCTGGCATCCCTTGAATTTGGGATAGGTGCGCACCTTGGGGCTTTCTACAAAATGTGAAAAGGAAAATTTCACGCGTTCACGCAAAAAACAGGGTAGATTCACGCATTCACGCAATAGAAATATGGATTTTCACGTTCACGCAAGTTTTTTCAATTCACGCATTCACGCAATTTTTTTCGATTTTCACGCATTCACGCAACCAAAAAAGCCCATTCACGCATTCACGCAAACCGCTGGGGGGGCCCCATGAATTATCTTACCAATTATTTTTGGAATTTTTCCGAATTGTAATAATCGTCTACTGTTATTTCTTTTGAAACGATTTTTCTTTCCAATCGACACGACGTCCATCCATGGTTTAAATGCATCTTCACTAACAGAATCCACCACATATCTCTCATCACAGCAATATGTGATAACATCACCAACAGATAGTTCTCCTTTCAGGGCATTAAAGAATTCATATTTTGTATCAATCTGAATTCCAGGAAGTCGCCCACCTGTGAGTGGCACTAGCTTGTTTGGAAAAGCTCCGACAGGAAAAATTTCGGTGACATTAATAGGAGCAAATAAATCGCGAAGATCGTCATCAGATCCAACTGAGGGAATAAAGCAAGTAACTTTACCATCCAATGCAGCGAACTCGTTTAATGGAATGACTAGACGTCCTTGTTCAATGACACAGCAATTGTTTTCTTCGAGTGTCACTGTAAAGTTCCTGTTTATGTACATCCATGGACAAACTAACAATATATCCCCAAACGGTTTCAAGTGTGTTTGACTCAAAAATGTTGCATAGTCTGTGAAAATACTTGACCTCATACTTCTTGACCATTTTAGAACTCGATTTCTTTTCCTTCTCCTGGAGCAAATTGTTATTCACAAAAGCATCGTCAAAATATTGTTTGTGAATAGGATGTGTTACACAAGTTCTAAGATGAGGGTTGTTGATATTACTTTTTGATTTGTTCATTTCCCTCATCTTTTTTGAAACCATGTCTCTAAAATAGTTGGCACAATCAGCATTGGTTGATCCAGCCATTATCAATAAAAACAAATATAACCAAAAAACAGGAAATTTAAAAATCAAGTAATAAGATGGCAATTAAGCAAGTAAGTGACAGCACTTGACTTGAAGAAGTTGAGGAAAGAATGAAAAGAGCCTCATGAAACTTTTAGGCGCGTGCTTTTCATTCTAAATAAAATCTGTTTGAAGGACGCTATTTACAACTCTTTTTCCTTCAGAGAACAGCGTTCGCGCATTAATTTAGCAAGACGGAAATGTTTAAGGGGCTTAAATTTAAAACCGCGCGGAAAGTTAAACATCAGGTTCAGGATCGCCGTGATGTTTGCAACGAGTGCACTTTTCCATATCTTGGCTTGGTAATTTACCCTCAAAAGGTGATTCAGAAAAGGTGACCATGTGGGAGGGTAGAGATCTTATGAAAACTTCCCTCGCTTGAAGAGTTCAACTCGCGCTTCGGTTAGGGTGGTTACTGTGGCCCCGAATAATTTGCAGACAAATTTTTCAACGCTTTTTGCGAGACTTTCTGATACAGACCAGGATTCACCGATTTTCGAGATGGACTCCACAAATGCCATGTCGCTTATCATGACGTTCCAGCATTTAACTTTTCCTTTACCAAAAAAGGAACTGTTGGTATCGCATCCTAAAAGGAACAGAAATCTAAATTAAAATTCCAAATATTTCTCAGACAGAATAAGGATGTTATATGAATGCAATATCAAAAGTAAATCTAACCAAAGAAACTCTAATCAAAATTAAAAAATCAACTATGCCTATTCTTTCTTGAAAGAGAACTCGAATAGTCATTTCTAAAATTATACAATGTCATTGCTCAAGCTTTAGCTAAAATCATACTACTTGCCTGTTAAAGCATGGAAACCAATAATGGCTTGGCATGATCCGGGTGGCATTGATGTGGCAACCTGGTTGATGTCGATGAGTCTTTGACGGTTCCCCTTGCCAGTCTCGACAAACAGCTCACTTGAAATTTGCTTCAATCCAACCAACGTGATGATGACATCGGTGTCTAGGGTTCTGATAACCGCACTGACGTGTCCCTCTTGTGCAGCATGTTGTGCATGAAGTATGAGACGAGTGTCAGCTTCTTCATGGTCGCAGAAGAGGCTCTCAACGTGTTCTACGATCAATATATCATCTTTCTTGTGGATGGAAAAGCAATTGCGAGATTCGGCAATGAAAAGCTTTAGATTATCAGAGAAATCAGCAGGCTTCATTGATCTCCACTGAGTTGATAAAAATGATAATAGGTTTTCCTTGTTCTTCCCAACGGAGAGAAACTTTTTCCAATCGGCTGGAACTTTTTGGTTAGCATTACCCACTGAAAAAACTTGACCCCCGTCAACAGCCCTCTTCTCTCTTTCAGCACCTTTAATACTGATTGATGGGTAGCAGTCACCAACGAAATCAACGCGCTTGTACTGAAATTTCTTAGCAACAGCTAAGACGGATTTGTAGATTTGACTGGATAACTTGCCAAACGTGTTAGCTGGATTCCTCAAGGTTTGGATGAGGGCCATTCCATCAATAAGCGCGACTTCACTAGTGATGTTCTCAGGATTGCATTTGGGATTCGATTCCAGCACCTCTAAGCATTTGGACTTAGCTGTTTTCCTCATGGACCCAGTAGAAGAAGCTAAAATTGAAAAAAGGTTCCCTGAGATTTATAGAAAAAAATTCTTCAGAATTAAAAATTATACATTAAAGGCAACTTTTGTTCTCGCCAAAATAAAATTTTGGCTCCTTTGCAAAAAAAATGCCGCCAAAATTGTAGTTGAAATCGAATTAAAGCCAATATACCTAAGGATAATGGAAGTGTTGTCAAACTCTTATCAAGTAAGCCGGTCAGGTCGAGTTCTGTTGTGCTGGAGAGCAACTGGAGGTCTTCAATTATGCCGTATATACACATGTTTCTACCTTCATCAACTGTAGTTTATTGAGAAAGAATTGAATTAGGAATGAAAATAATATAGTCTAGACCTATTTTGTTAGTTTAGAATTACTTTACATCACTCGAGTGTTATAAAAACAACAAAACCAAAGCCATATAAAGTACACCAGACAGCAACAATAATTTTCTGTCGTTCGGTCGCTAAAAGATTTTCACTTTTGTTTTGAAATGAAAACAAAAAAATCTAATTTGCCGAACACCTTTCCCCCGCTGTTATATCAATATTATAGATCAATATCGTTCGGTAAAATCTTAAGCCTAATTTTATGTCTACAATCGCGTCCGAAATTAATCAAGATGGCGTCGAAGCTGTGAGAAGAGATAATGTTTTATTTCGTAAATTGCTCGAAAACTGCGGGGTTACACGTTTGGTAACATTCAAATTCCGAATCAGCACCCTCGAATTGACTAAGAAACATATCAAAAAGTTGAAAAAAGTGAAACGTTTTAGGTTCGTTGGCCACGGCCTATAGAAAGAAAATATGGGGTAAATTTTAAGGGGGCTTGAGAAAATACTATCTAATTTTGCTTCTCAAATACGTTTTTATCAACAAATTTGAGCAATCAGTTCTCAAAAGAAAGAAATCTTCATTAACAAAGATCTTCTCCTTGTCATTCTAAATGTTTGTTTAATTGGTACAGTCTTAGGCCAGCACAAAATTCAGGGTAAACCGATAAAGAGGTGCATACGCAGAGGCATAATAATAGGGGGTTAAGTCAATATTTTACCAAAATAAGGGGGTTGATAAAAGATTGGGGTTAGGAGATTTCCCTTTTTAAGAGGGGTTTTGAGCAAAAATAGGGGGTGATGATTTTGAGAGGGGGCTCAGAGCCCCTTTGCCCACTATGTTATGTTAAAGTATCATTTTTGTGAATGGTGGTCAGACTCAGCAAATGATTGAGTGGTCAAAGCTGTATATTCATTAGAAAAACCATTCTGAATACCTTGTGCAAATAATTTTCTGGAAACTATTTGACAAAATTGATAGATTTAAAATCTTCACTTTGGTTTAATATCCACATAAACCTTCATTCACAGAGACAAGATCAAGCCATAACACCTATCCCAGAGACAGAAGACATAATAAGGGAGAATCCTTTTTCACAAATGATACAGGTTTCATTTTGCATGTTTTATTATTTGATAAGGGAAAACTAATTTAATTTGTTGTTTTACGGGCCAAGCTACCCAAAAAAGAGGGTCAGTCGATTGGCGAAGAAATTAAAATTAAAATTTCACCTATAAAATCTCCTAAAAAGGAAACAAAAGCTACTTCATATTGACAAAAATGTGGAATCATCCATGAATTCGAGCTTTTTGGGTCTTTTTATTTTCTATAAAAAGACCCAAAAAGCTCGAATTCATGGATGAAATGAAAAATTGATTATAAAATCCTCAAATCCTTGGAAAAACTACCAAAATATTTTAAATCTGACAGTCTGTAAAGCAGTGAAAAGAATAATGTACGTTAAAAAACAACTTTATTTTTATTTCAATTTTTGAAATTTCAGGGTCGGTCGGGCCCTTAAAACAACTTATCAAATTAGTCACGCCTAAAGACAATCAACATAAAATTATTTTCATATACATATTTCTGTTGATTTTTACTGGTTCTATCTCTGGTTCTATGGATTAAGAAACTTCATGTTAAATATTCAAATTGCAACTATCATTCAACATTCAACACCTGACATTGGAAAAGTTTGTCTTTCAAGGAAAATGTTTTTATAAAGAAAGTAAAGTGGAACCTAAAGAAAGACATAAATTAGGCATAAAAATTACCATCAAACACAATCACTTTCCGCAATCTTGAAATTGACCCAATGTTGTATAATTTCCCTTCGTCATTCATTACTTTATTTGCTGGTACCATGTCGGGTTTCTCTTTAAGTAAATCATTCCATTTATCTGAAGAAAAATTAAACAGATTAGTGCCAATACTCCTGTAAAATAAAGGCTGTTTCAGATGAAGAACTATTTTACGTTCGTAAAGAATTTTAAGTAGATTGAGGAAATTCCTGGCTGACGCTAAACTTTTCATTAAGCTAATTTTCTTTAGTCTAGTGCTAAAATCTCGGACAAATAAATATATGAGTACTTAGAAATTGTCAAAAACAATGTGAGACAGGCTGGTTTTTATCTCGTATAAGTAGAAGTGAAGTATTAGTAGTACTTGCCTTGTAATTTGGTAACTTTATTTTTAATCGTCGATGACCTGAAGTGAGCTAGCGGGAGGCTCAAAGGCTTAAGGTCGTGTAAGGTAATTCCATCATTGGTTTCCGTCCATATTTCTTTAACCTCCAAGAAGTCAGCGATCCTTTGTAGATGACCCTGCCAAGTTCTTGGGTGCTTTTTAATGAATGAAAAAGGATCCACAGTGGAGGGTAGTGGGTCCAATTGATCGCCTGATTTTGAACATGCTGATTTTGATTCCTTTCTTCTTTTTACCAGGTTTTTTTTATCTGCATAATCATCACGAACTTGCACCCTGACGAAGGCGTTATCCAAGGCATTCTCTAGATGGTCGTTTGATGTCCAAGTTGCTGCATGCTTCAAAAATTTGAACATTTGTTCTTCCTCTTCAAAATTTGCTGTATAGAAACTTATTATTCGAAACTGATGGCAGCCTTCGATGAGTTCGTGTATGTACTGGCCGCGAAATTTTCTTGTTGTTCGTTTTTTGATCTTATCGAATGCCTCTTTGATGTAAATGATGTGCATGAAGACGAGATCCTGGATCTCAGAAAGGCTTCTCAAGATTTTGAAAAAGCAGTCTTCGATCTTACCGTTCTTTAGTGTAATCGTGAGCTCATTGAGAGTATTATGGTAATCTCGAGCTCGCTTCACTTGAGACCCTCTCCAATAGCTGTCAATGTGTTGTCAAAGGTGCGTTTTTGCCTCTTATTCAAATGCCTTGGAATTTGGTCCAACAAGTTTTCCGTGTGGCCTTTGAGAGCATGCATAGGATCCAGAGGTAGAACTTCATAATTGTACAAACCTACCTCGGCCATCGACTTATGATTGGACCCGGCCAACAGTGCAGGGACTCTTTGTGTGCCTTTCATCTCCTCAGCAAGAATCTTTCTCAAAATTTCGACCTTGTTTTGTGAAACAAACTCGACCTTCCTCTGAATAAGATCCGATATTATTTCATCATTTTGCAGGTGGTCAGCATAATGAGCAGCGCCTTCTCTTAGAAGTTCCCGACCAACAGTCGTTGCAGACAACTCTCTGCATTTGTCATCCAGTGATGTGGTTTTGCTATACAGCACATGTTGTAAATCATCTCCTCTGTTACCATCCAATTAACCTCCAAGCAGCTCTTCGTGATTCACGCATTCCACGCATGCGCTCTAAAGGGAATGTTTCTGCAAGAAGACCTGCGAAGGTTCTTGGGTTTTCTTTGATGGCCGACACTCTGAAATTTCAGAGTACTTTTCACGATTCAATCGCGGGCATTTGCATAAAATCTATCGATTTGCTCGGGCCGTCATAGGATGCGTGGGCTAAAGAAAATCGATTCTACTGCGACCGTGGTTTTCTTGCTCCGAACATAATCAAAGATGGCGCCTGAAACGGTTAGTTAGAAACGCAGGTCACAGGAGACAGGATGCAGGTCACAGGTCAATAAAATACAGACCAGAATGAATTCTATTTTGTTAGAAATACAGACCAAAGTAATTGAAAACAAACAAACAGTCGCGTAAGCTTTTTCTACATCGGAATACGATCAACATCAAAACATATTTTTCTTGAAAGCATATTATCTTTATCTTTATAAGAAACAAATTGTAAACTGCATGTAAGCTTTCAAGTACAGCTAGGCACAACGCTCATAGACATTAGAGGTGAAATTTAGGCTTTAATTCATGTGCATGATTTATTTACGATTTTTTATAAGAATAGGGTATTGTGGTTAGGTTAAATAAATATAGGGAGTGAAAAAGGATAATATACCCGATATGATTGAAATGAGGGTTACTTATTCTTAAGTATCATGTAAATTCTTTTATTGTTGCATTCAAATCTTTTGAAATGACTTATATTTGACTTATATTTGAACGAAAAAGAACTTTTTATTCTTTTGTGTGACTTTCTTATGGAAGTTATAAACTGGATATAGAAAAAAGAAAGATTGGATATTTTATCGCGATAATACTGAATTTCTTTACACAATAAAAACATCGGAATACGATCAATATCGAAACATTAAGAATACAAAAATAAAAACAAAGTAAAAAATAATATTAACTAATGCAAATCAACCATGTCTTTCAAAGTATTCGTGAAAATGACTTCGTGAAATCTTCTTCGAATTCGTAACTTTGCCAAGAAAAACGGTCGACGACAAAAGCAGATTTCACAACCAAGAGGCTTAAGGAAAACGCCTTACTGTAAGTTTAATGACTACCAAACGAGTCTAAATTAGAAGCATAAAAAAGTGAAATGTCACAGTTCACAGGTTTTTCATTTTTCAAATATAGGTTTGTATTGATTGACAAAATTATGTACAGTAAAAATCAACTAAAATCTCTTAAATGAAGTCCCTGTTTACAGCCTTTTTCACTTTTCAAATCTGGTGCTGTGTAAAATATATACAAGTAATCACAGCAAAAGTCAATAAAATCTTGAAAATCAATAAAATGTCCGAAATAAGTTTCTGTTTACAGCCTTTTCACTTTACATATATTAATCTGGTGCTGTGTAAAATATATACAAGTACAGCAAAAGTCAATAAAATCTGTAAAAATATCATACTTTTTCGCTTTTCACGGCGATCTTTGGAGTAATGTTTAAAAATCGGGGAAACCAAAAGTTTATTTTTGTAATAAGTGCACTACTGTTTTTTTAAACGGCCCCATTTTTTGAGTCAATAATGCCCATACGTAAAACTATTGAAAACAATATTTATTTTGATAAAAACTTTTTAAAATCGGGAATTTTTTGAAAATTTCGATTTTATTTATTTATTTATTAAAAAATTACAGTCCAGGCACACGAGGGCCTCTAAACCATTCTTGTACAAAAAATCTTTTTTAGGTACAGTTTGTCACGAGGACTTCCCCGCACCCTCCAATTAAAATCTTCATTCGACTTGGGTTTATTCATCTCGCCTGCTCTTCTTTTCCATTCTTTGATTTGCTCTCTCTCCATTTTCGTTAAATCGTCGGTGATGCTCAATTTTACGTACTTCTCGTGCTGTCTTAGTTCAGTCAACTTCTTCATGAAGCGGTATTTTATATGGCTGTCTTTGAAGGCGACTTTGATTGGACGCACACCATTACGAAATCGATATCTTCTTCGTTTTCTTTTTCACGCACCCCGTGGATGATGATGTTTGCGTCTATTGACAGCTTTCTTTGGTCTTCGATTTGTTCTTCGACTTTCTCCCTTCTGAGTAACTGCTTCATGTTGTTTAGGTTCAACGAACCATTTACTTTCGCAGCGTCGGCAAAACTTTTTGGTTCTTTAGCCACTTGGACTTTCGAAATCTTAGCATTCACTGTCTCTTCAATTTTGGTGGATAGCTTCTTTTCCAGGACGGAAAATTGGCTCTGGATTAGATCAGTTACTTGATTTTTGTCTTTTAGGTATTCCTGACATTTTGCCTTTAAGTCCTTGACCACGGTGTTAAGTCTCTTTTCATTCTCACTTTTATGGTGTATTATGGTTTCACATGCATCAATTTTTTTATAGCTATGTGTACAGCATTCTATTCTTTTTGCTTGATGATGGATTTTTATGCTGAGGTCTTTTGCCGGAGAACAACAAGTTATGCATTGGTATTTTCTGTAACCTTTATTCAAAAACATATTCAGCTGGTATGGTGGTAGTCCAGTGCAGGCATAATGTAGCATTCTTTGACATTCATGGCATTGAATCTTCATTTTTTCATTATCTTTAATGCAATTATGCTCCGTACAACGGTTGTTGTCAATCTCATCTTCATCAAGGGTCAGGTTCTTGTCAGGTGATGCCAGTTTTTGTCGAATTTTGGTTGTTTTTTCCATTTTTTGAAATTTTATTAAAAGTTCTCCATTTTTTTTGAAAAAACGAAGAGCACAACCTTTTTTAGATCCCTCAAAATCCCGCTTCATCCCGCTTTAGATCCCTCAAAATCGGAATCAATTTAATTCCCGATTAGGAAGGGCTAAAGTTCTCAAATTTTCACTGGATATTCTTTTTATCTTCCCTATCGGATAAAAGAAGGATCTTGTCGTTAAATATTGTAAATTTTTCTTTACGACCAAAAAAGGGCATTTTTTAAATCCGATAAATCCGATTACAGATCGCCGTGTTTCAAAAGGGTTTTTTACTAAAATGTTTACTTTAAAATAAATAAAATGTCTAGTCACTGTTTACAGCCTTTTCTTTTTTCAAATAGTTTTGCTCAAATTATATACAATAAAGGCGATAAAATCTGTAGTAAAATAAAGTAACGCAAGTTGCATTCGTTTATAATGTTCTACAGAGGACTGAAAACTGGTCTCAGCAACAAATTCTTTGTTGAGTTGACAGTAATTGTGTAATACAAAGCAAGCAATGATAACCCGAGGTAAAGTTTTGATATCAATAGCCATTACCCTTTGCAAACAACGGAATCGCCCTTTAAGCTAGCCTGGGTATCCAGACTAAAAATTTCAGAAAAAACACTCTTACCTCAACATACAAAGTTTCTAAAATTTTAGAGTCTGGTGCAACCAAAAGAATTGGGTACAGTTTGTTTGATACTGCCTGTGAGTGAACCCTTGTTGACAGACTATCAAAAGTTTGTAAACCCGGGGAGACACACATAATTAACTTACTATAAAACCTCTTTTACAAACTCAAAAAACTTTCAAAACTACTACATCAAAACATCAGCCACATTTATAAAGGCTCTTTTCCAGCGGCCATTTTGTTTAGAAATGAACCTGCGTTTTCATTTTCATTTGTTTATCTTTTTTTGCAAGGTCAGCTTTTTCCATAAATTATGCGCGCGCATCGAAAAATATCACAAACCCAGCGAAAATTCTGCTCAGTGACTGGGCGCGTCCTGAACAATTAGAGACACTCGCATATGCAGGGACAGATATCCCTGCATACGAGTTACTTGGACCAGACTTAAACCAGAGACAAAATATAAAAAAAAACTAGACTATGAAATAGTTTACGGTCTGGATATCCAGGCTACCTTTAAGCCTACCAAAAGAATTTTGTGCCTTGCGGGGGGATGAGCTATTTATTTTTTCTGTGTTTGTTTTTGTAAGTAGTATATGTTCGTAAGTGTAATGTAACTTCTCAAATCATATAAAAAAAAAAAAAAAGAATTTTCGATTGTAATTCTGGCACTTGATAATCGATATGAAAAGAACTTTTCTCTGTCACCGTTGCCGCCTCCAGTGAATTTCTTCATGACATAGGGTAGTAACGGGTAGGCAGGATCTCCTAAAATGCATATTGGAACTGAGTCATCGTTCGGAAAAATGGTCTTTTGACAAGGAGGAATAGTTCCCTGTTTGAACATCTTGTTTATCTCTGAATTTTGAATAATACGGGCGTCATGGACGCTTCCCGGCCATTTTACAACGACATCCATAAAACGATATTTGTAGCCGCATACTGCTTGCACGTTTATCGATGGATACCCTTTACGATTTGTAAAGTCAGTGTAGTGTTCTCTCGGCTCTGCGATTTCGATATGGGTTCCGCCGATGGCACCAATACATTGTGGAAAACCGTGAGCCTCCAAGAATTTTGTGGCTTTTTCTTCTGTTTCCTCTTTTGGTGCTTTACAATTTCAAACGATACTCTTTTGACAATGATCGAAACGGATGCCCTAGATATCCCAAATGCATTCGCTGTTTTCTGTAACGCCCCCTATCACTAATGTAATACAACTTTCGTAACTACCGAGATTTTTCTTTGGAGGAATGGCTTTAACCAACGATGTAAAAATAATAGATAACCAACTTGCCTTGATTCTCAAAAAACATCCGTGTTATGGTTGTAAAAATATTAATGACATTTTGTATCATAAAAAGTTCAATTAAATAAAAACTTGATTCATTTTGCAACCTTCTATTGGACAGAATCGATCACGTGATGTATATTTTTCCAAAATTTGGGTTAGAAAAAGTGTATTTTCCTATAGGCAGCCTCACAGAAAAAATTTTTAATTAGATATTATTGTTCTATAAACATTCATCTGTTTATTTTGTATCATGCAACCTTCGTGCACTTTTCATACGTGAGATATCGCATTTCAAATTACACATTTGTTTTTCAGATAACAGCATTTTATGAGCGTTTATTTATGATGAAGATTAAGTGGTATCAGGCCGATCCGTAGTCAATTTGTTTAAAGATTGGTACCTTTATCTTTTGAAAAAAACCCAAAATTTGCAGTAAATAACAATTCAATTTTCTATCAATTCAGTGGATGTCAAAAAGCGTGTCAAAATCTAGCTAAAAGTATAACACGCACTGCACACAGAGCTTCTTAATAGAGTGCTCATTTCAATAGGAAAACAATGGTTTTTCTCTTGGGAGAAGTGCCTTCTAGAGGTTGTTAGTTATCTATTATTTTTACATCGTTGCTTTAACATTTCGCACAATTTGTAAACACTTTTTCTAGACATGCGAAAATTGTCCCTCCATTCCCTTAACTTTACCCATCAAAATGTTATCTCACCACGCGGAAGTTCTACCACCTTTAACCCAGCAACTTCGCGGATGTCTCTTCTTGCTATTGTTCAAAAAGAGTGGCACTTGTCTTCTTCTTTGATTTGACTTTTTCTGCTGAACAATCAGGGTAGACAAGGCAAAATGTATCTGATAGGCAGCAAGAGCAAAGTAAAAAAGTAAGGTTACAACGTAAAACTTTCGACGCGTGTTCATCTTCTCATTCACCTCAAAAGAAAGAAAAATACTTTTGCGTTTTACAAAAACATCTGGTAAAGTTACTATTTATGGTAACAAAAGTGTTTACACTCGATAAAAATAAATTCTTTATCGTTTTCACATGAAAACGGAAAAAAGTTTTCAAAAAGTTGCGTTTTCATCAAAATTTGACCCCAAAACGGAAGTATTTTTCAGCTTTAAGTGTAAACGCAATCCGTAAAACTTTTCCACTTTTGCGTTTTTATCGATGAAAACGGAACTTTTAGCTCTAGTGTAATTAGTTTGAAAAATTTGAAATAATTTCAGAAAAATTCGATTAAATCCTCATCCCCGAAATGAAAGTAAAAGTAATTGAACAGAATTTGGGCACTTAAATAAAAAATAATCACTCTTACCAGTTCCTTCTTCAATACCACCACTGAAACCTGCCCCGTCTAAATTGTCATAGTCTTCCATTGAGATTATTCCTGAAATTAATATGGAAGCAGATCATCTTAAGTTTGAAACACATCTTATACTTAAACAGAAAGACTGAAGATTAATAGGAGGTCCCGGGGTTGGTGCCAATTTTGAAATATTAGTTCAGCATATGTGCTTCTTCATGAGCACATTTTTATAAAAAGATTCGAAAGGGATAACGAAAGTTCTTTGACTTTTAGAGAAACTCTGACGCAAGAACTTCTTGCTTTCTCTTCCCAAAAGAGAATCCCCCCAAAGCTTGAAAACGAATCGCAACGCTTATCTGATGTTACGACATCACAGCATCTTCATTTTTGGCTACTGAATAGCCCTAAATGAGTACTATTAGAAAATTGTATGGTTTGTTAGGTTTTGATGTCTAGTTCTTGAGATATTATGTGCTTTTTTGTGAGAAAAGAGAACCTAAAGAAAGTTTTAATCAAAAAGTTATGTTTAAAAGTCTCGCATGCTCTTCTCCCCAATTTAACGACCTTGATTGATAATAAATGATTGATAACACGTTTTTGACATTTTCGCTCTTTTCGAAAAGTGAATTTGGACTTTGACTACTCGTATTTAGGGAACCAGTGGTCTAAATTTGAAAAGTAATAGCTCAAACTTTAAGTTAGGATATTTACTTTAAAAATATTTAGATTTCAAGCACTTTGGGACATTTGTTTGGCTTCCAGGCGCCAAAAACATCCGAACTTTTTCATTGGTAACCCGGTAACCCGGTATACTTACATTTACACCTTTGAGATTTTCAAAATATTTCATAAGTGTCAATGTAAGTTCTCTTGGCAGTGGATCTGTTAGGTTTTTGATAATTTCAATAGGTATTGCTTTGCTTGATCTTTTCGTTGATTCTGCCTTTGTGTAACTAAGTACCTAAAAGGACACAATAAAAGAAAAAAATTGAAAAATACATGTATCAGAAGCTTGCCGGAAATATCATCTCTGATATCTCTTATATTTGTATGTCAATTTAAAAACGTACAGGGAAGAACACCATCTCATTGGCCATTGGCAAGACATTACAACTCAATTAATTAGTTATTCAATAGATATCAAATATAAATTATGATATTTTATCCTCTTTCAGAGATCCATTAAAGTATATTCAACTTCAGTTGAGTTAGAATCTGAGAATTGTCTGTCGTCCTGTTTGTATGTCTGAAAACTTTGAGGCGGGCTGGAAACTTCAAAATAGGTCAGGTTTTGCTGAAATTAGACACACAACTTCCTAGTAATTTCTGGTACTCGTTAGGACATTTGGGTTGGTTTTTGAAAATTTTTTTGACAGGTACGTCGGTATTTCCGGTATTTCGTACCCTCGGAAGCCCCCACTACCTAGGGGTGCTTTTTTTATTTTTGAAAATTTTCAGGAAGGAAATTATTATTAAATTTTTAATTTTTTGTCTACTCTGGTCTATTCTCAGGTCTCTAATAGACAGGGGGTCTTAATCTCATAACAGATCTTCTATTCTGCCAGGACCAAGCCTTTCAAAGATGTAAAAACTTATTCATGTTATCTGCTTAAAAACTTGTGAATTTTAACGTCAAAAGTGGCAGCAATTACCCAAGGGTGGCCGCCATTCGTCTATAAAGATATCTTCATATCACCCAAACCATTGTTTCAATTTTTGCGGCTTTTAACTTTTGCAGCATTACATTTGAATTTGAATAAACTTGAATTTACAACTATAAATTTTTTGATTATTTTTGATAACTATCAGGATCAGAGATTCAAGAGAAATTAACTTAACCCGATTGAAGATTTTTTTCGCTGTTTTCCTAAATAATCAATGATAGACATGCCAAGTTCCAATGTTTCGACACTGCTTTCCTCTGGTATGTTTTCAAGTGACATGTCCTTTTCTGATTTATAGTTGAACAAACAATGGCGCAGAGTTGAGAGTAATATGTGCAAACCAAGCAAAATGAATGGAGGATCCAAATCAGTTTCAAACCAGTCATATACTTGATACAACCTACCTGGGGGGAGGGTGGAGCAAAAATACGCCACGTGGAAGTAACACAAGAATTTAGAAAAAAGACTAAGATTTGAAAACATATTAAGAAAGTTAAAAGGCTTTAAAGCGTTTGGAATAAGAATGTACGAGGAGGAAATATTAATTAGCAGAGGCCCCCTATTCTTGATATGCGTAAGTCAAGATGACGTCATATTTTTTAACGGAAGCGCCCAAAAAAGCCAGTTTTGACCTCTGTATTTCTATTTTTAGTAACAATGAGGGATCAATCCCGGCTTTTTTAGGGTGTTTTCGCTAGAAAAATGACTTACGCATATCAAGAATTAGAGACCAATTGCTAATACCTCACGCTCATTGAGAATATTCAATTGAATCTGAAATTGAATCTTACTTATAACATTTCTATTACTTATACGGAGTGTTACAAGTGTAACATAAAACATAACATTTCTATTACCTATACGGAGTGTAACAAGTGTAACACAGACCATCTTTTAACATTTCTATTACCTATACGGAGTATGACAAGTGTAAAATAGAACACTTATAACATTTCTATTACCCATACGGAGTGTAACAAGTGTAACACAGAGCATCTTATAACATTTCTATTACCTATACGGAGTATGACAAGAGTAAAATAGAACACTTATAACATTTCTATTACCTATAGGGAGTATGACAAGTGTAAAATAGAACACTTATAACATTTCTATTACCTATACGGAGTGTGGCAAGTGTAACATAGAGCATCTTATAACATTTTTAGCCTATACGGAGTGTGACAAGTGTAACATAAAGCATCTTATAACATTTCTATTACCTATACGGAGTGTGACAAGTGTAACATAGAACACTTATAACATTTCTATTACCTATAGGGAGTGTGGCAAGTGTAACATAGAGCATCTTATAACATTTCTAGCCTAAACGGAGTGTGACAAGTGTAGCATAGAGCATCTTATAACATTTCTATTACCTATACGCAGTGAGACAAGTGTAACATAGAACACTTATAACATTTCTATTACCTATACGGAATGTAACAAGTGTAAACAAGAGCATCTTATAACATTCTGTTACCTATAACGGAGTATGACAAGTGTAGCATAGAACACTTATAACATTTCTATTACCCATACGGAGTGTAACAAGTGTAACACAGAGCATATTATAACATTTCTATTACCTATACCGAGTGTGACAAGTGTAACATAGAACACTTATAACATTTCTATTACCTATACGGAGTGTAACAAGTGTAACACAGAGCATCTTATAACATCTCTATTACCTATACGGAGTATGACAAGTGTAACATAGAACACTTATAACATTTCTATTACCTATACGGAGTGTAACAAGTGTAACACAGAGCATCTTATAACATTTCTATTACCTACACGGAGTGTGACAAGTGTAACATAGAACACAATTATAACATTTCTATTACCTATACGGAGTGTAACAAGTGTAACACAGAGCATCTTATGACATTTCTATTACTTATACGGAGTGTTACAAGTGTAACATAGAACATAACATTTCTATTACCTATACGGAGTGTAACAAGTGTAACACAGAGCATCTTATAACATTTCTATTACCTATACGGAGTATGACAAGTGTAAAATAGAACACTTATAACATTTCTATTACCTATAGGGAGTATGACAAGTGTAAAATAGAACACTTATAACATTTCTATTACCTATACGGAGTGTGGTAAGTGTAACATAGAGCATCTTATAACATTTTTAGCCTATACGGAGTGTGACAAGTGTAACATAAAGCATCTTATAACATTTCTATTACCTATACGGAGCGTGACAAGTGTAACATAGAACACTTATAACATTTCTATTACCTATAGGGAGTGTGGCAAGTGTAACATAGAGCATCTTATAACATTTCTAGCCTATACGGAGTGTGACAAGTGTAGCATAGAGCATCTTATAACATTTCTATTACCTATACGCAGTGAGACAAGTGTAACATAGAACACTTATAACATTTTTATTACCTATACGGAATGTAACAAGTGTAACACAGAGCATCTTATAACATTTCTGTTACCTATACGGAGTATGACAAGTGTAGCATAGAACACTTATAACATTTCTATTACCCATACGGAGTGTAACAAGTGTAACACAGAGCATCTTATAACATTTCTATTACCTATACGGAGTGTGACAAGTGTAACATAGAACACTTATAACATTTCTATTACCTATACGGAGTGTAACAAGTGTAACACATCTTATAACATTTCTATTACCTATACGGAGTATGACAAGTGTAACATAGAACACTTATAACATTTCTATTACCTATACGGAGTGTAACAAGTGTAACACAGAGCATCTTATAACATTTCTATTACCTACACGGAGTGTGACAAGTGTAACATAGATTATCTTATAACATTTCTATTACCTATACGGAGTATGACAAGTGTAACATAGAACACAATTATAACATTTCTATTACCTATACGGAGTGTAACAAGTGTAACACAGAGCATCTTATGACATTTCTATTACTTATACGGAGTGTTACAAGTGTAACATAGAACATAACATTTCTATTACCTATACGGAGTGTGCCAAGTGTAACATAGAGCATCTTATAACATTTCTATTACCTATACGGGGTGTGGCAAGTGTAACACAGAGCATGTAATAAAATTTCTATTACCTATACGGAGTGTGACAAGTGTAACATAGAGCATCTTATAACATTTCTATTACCTATACGGAGTGTGGCAAATGTAACGTAAATTATCACCTGCCCCTACTGTGAGAAATTGCTATCGATAAAAACACAACTATCAAATATAGTAAGTACGTAACAGAAAGACTTGTTTTCGTAAATAAATCTTCTTCTTTTCGCTATGTACAACATAAAAGCGATAAATAGCATGAAATTGCTATCGATAAAAACTCAAATATCAAATAAAATACGTAACGGAAAGACTTGCTTTCGTAAATAAATCTTCTTCTTTTCGCTATGTACAACATAGCACACGGCGGGCAAAATCCCGCGGCTACGAGTTTAAAAAAACTTCAACATTGTTTGCGCAGCGAGCGGCAGCGCAAAATTTATTGATACGCAGTCAGTATTTTAGGTCATCTCAGATGTATTTTTGTTCCACATTTTACACACGTTTAGAAAACCCAGGGTAGCTTTTGGCTTCTTCAAAGGTCAAAGTACAATGTTACAGACATTGATTTGCTTGAAAGTTGTTTTGCTTTCTTTTTTGGACCACTGAAGTTTGGGATTATTTTCACATATCATTTTTTTACAAACTTTGAAGGCTATAGAAAGTTTCATGCTTTATTTTCTTAGAATGGTGTTACCATTTTTGTGATCCTAAACATTCTGAGAAACTTTCTATAAGTTTAGATTTTTTATTTGGATTTATTTTTCCTGATAAATTTTCATTTAAAGTGATGATACTTTTCGAGATTTCATTTTCTGACCGCCATTTTGGATTTTTCTTCACTTTTTGTATGGAAGATCTTATTTTGTATGGAAGATCTGATTTATACACTTACTCTTGATCTCTTGATAGAGGGAATCATCATTAAGTACTGATTTACTTTTTTAATGCAATAATGTTTTTTTTCAGTTCTAGATGCTAAACAAATTATAAATGGAATCATGGACACGTACAAGTATTTAGAGAAACATCAATCTGAAACCAATAAAATCATATACTGGCACTTCAAACTCGTATTAACAAGCCTGCGAAGAAAGATTACACTACGTCAAAAATATCGTGACCCCTACACTATTACCGTAACAACACTGATCCACCCTGACATTTATTATCAAGCCTTCCGAGCCGTACGGGATTTTGAGACAAAAATTGGATTTACCGCAATAACAGAAAGAACAGGCAAAGGGAAAGCCAAGTTACACATCGTCAAATTTGACAGACTTGGAGTCTTCAAATACCATCTCCAAAAGCTATCAAACATCAAAAACATTTCTCATTACTTCAAGAAAGACTTTAAAAGGGGTGAAACAGGAACGATTGAGGTTTCCGCCGAAAAACCTGCTGTACTTTCATATAAAGTTTCAACAGGAACTCTCACATTCCAATGCAGCTATGTATGCACCAACAGCTTTGGACATGTTTGTAGTTTTTAATTAACATTTTTATCATTTTCTTTATTAATAATGCCCCCTAAAAAGAGGAACAGTTATCTTGGTAAATTCTCAGAAAATGCAAAAGTTTTGAATGGCATGGAGAAGAAACTCCAAGATCAGTTGATAAGTATCAAGCAGAAAGAGGAATCATGTCAGAATTTAATAAATTATGAAACATCACTTGATTTAGTGAGTACCTTAAAGCATAACAATGATCAAATTAATAAATCAATTGAAAAAGAACGACAAAAACTTATTTATCGTAAACGCAGGCTTTCAGAGCTTAGAGAAAAAAATGAAGCATTAAACTTAAAAAGTATAACTAAAACTAATCGTCTTTTCAATAACGCTTTTTCCATTTCTTCGACTAAAAGAAATAAACGCAAACTTAACCCTTCAACCGCAGATACTCCTCACATGGCAAAAGTAGTTCGTCGTAGTGAAACACTCCAAGCATGTAACGCTATACACGGCGGTAATGTGGACAATATCAATCCCACGGTAACAGGAATGCTCGATACTTTATCAAGCAAATGTAAATCTAAAACTTTAGCAGATGCAATTTTAAAAGGCAAACAATCAGTTGTTCAAAATATTCAACAAAATGTTATAAAGTCATGGTCCCGAACATATTTTGATTCAATTGAAAATTTACATAGATCGCTTAATGTTTTTTACAGTCAGGACATTATGGGGAAAAGAAAATATCTTAATACTCGAAAGTGTAATGTTGACAAACAACTGCCAAATTATGTTCCTTATAAAAAACTAGCTAGCTATATATCTTCAATAGATATTGGAACTGTAGTCGATGCCAAAGAAAAATTTGGTGCTAATTTGGATGAAGACGCCACCGGACCCGGAATGTATCGACCATTTGATCAATACGCTTTACGTCTTGTTGATTTCTACGTTAGGGTTGATCAGGAGAGACAGGACAAATTATTAGATTTTAAAACTTTTAAAACCAAGGACCCATCATCCAAACTTTTTGTTATCTCGATAGGCGGTGATGGTGCACCGATATCAGGAACAGTTTTCCTTGCTTCGTTTTTAAATGTTGGGAAAAGAATCGCCAGTTCTGCTGAGAATTTTCTGATATTTGGTGCTAATGTTGCCGAAGACACCAAGTTAGTTGAAAGATATGTTTTGAACCTAATCTCAGATATCAAATTTTTAGAAAGTAAAACATTTACAACCAAAGTAACTGGAAAAGAAGTTAAATTTGAATTTCGTCTTGGGGAACTTCCTAGTGACTTGAAAATGCTGTGTTTTCTGGCTGGAGAACTCACAAGCTCAGCTCATTACTTTTCGCCATTCGCTAACGTCAACAAAAACACAGTTAAATGTTTTGACAAAAAGATTGGTCCCGGCCAAAATGATTGGCAACCCGTATCCTATGCAGACCGTGTTGCTGCTGTCAAATTAGTTGAACTCAAGAAAAAAGAGTTAGCGAAATCAAAATCCAATTCAAAAACAAAACGAACGAACCTAACCGCTTACATGGCAAAGGAGGGTACCCGGCAGGAGTTTGTGCCTCTTCTCTCAACGTATGTCAATCGCGCAAAAGCAGAGCCCCTCCATTTGAAAAATAATGTGTGTAAAGAAATGTTCGTAAAACTGTTGAAAGTAGCAGGTTCCTTATCAAAAAGTAAAGAGCCTTCGTACAAAAATTTAAACGAAAATGATTTTTTGCGGAAATTTATTGAGTTTACGCGTTTAAACATGGGCTGTAACCAACTTTCAAAACGACTTATAAAATGGTATAATGAAAGCGGTGGTAAGCTTGAAGGTGATTTTTCCTATCGTTTTAGGGGAAAAGAGAGCAATGTTTATTTAAGAAAATTTCCATTGCTAGCACAAATGATGTTACAAAATTTAACCAATGTCAATAATTCTACTAAAGTCAGAAATCGCATACATGAAATTTTTTACCAATCTTCTCTTTTACGCAAAGTTGTATCATACTCAGTCAGAATTGTTGATTGTGATGAGAACATTCTTCAAAAATTTGAAGAAGAAGCATCTGAATTATTCAAAGCCTGTTGCATACTTGATCAAAATGTTAGTCCCAGTCTTTGGACATTATGCAAGGCTGCGCCAATTCACACCGCTATCACCCTAAAAGAATACGGTCTTGGCCTGGGTGTTAATACAATGGAAGGAAGGGAACAGAAGCACCAGGCTGTAAAGCGCTATTCTGATAAAACTACCTTTCAAGACCGTTGGGGAAGAATCTTTCGACATGAATTTATTCAAATGATTTATCTGCGCGAGAACGGTTTTGACTCTAAAATTTATCGTAAACGTTGTACAAGCTACCTTCCAGAACAAAGCGACGGTAATTGTAAGAAATGTGGCCTTAAATTTGGGCGTGGAAAATTATGCTTGGTTTGTGATAGTACGACAATGAAAACAGTTATGAAAGAAATAGCCTCAATTTCAAAGCTTTCTAAATGATTACGTAATGATTTTATTTCTTGTTGTATTATGACAATTTTAGACACATTTTAGGCATGTTTGCATTCTTAATTTACTGGACTACTATTTTCTACCTCATTGCTTGATACTTTTCAATGACTGGGGCCATTCAAGTTTTCTATTAAAGCAAAAAATCTATATTAAAATTGAGATTTTTTAGTAGTAAGGTAACTGAGCATAAGGCATTGAATATATATAGATATATTTATTAGTTTTTTTTTTATTTTAGACATTTTTTTTTTCATTTTATTCTCATTGATTTTCTTTTTGAAAAGTACCCTACACTAGAAAAAAAGTTTTAAAAAGTCTTAAAAGGCTGCTTTTGCTATATAGAATTTTCTTGAGGAGTTTCACAGTGATTTTTGGATAGCATTTATCTTGAATTAAATTGAAGGGGACATTGTTAACTTTGTTTCGATTTTGTTTTGGCCATCCTTAACTTGGTAAACTTTTACTTTAGGTCTAGCTATTTTAAGAGATTTTATTTAGGAGGAGTATATATTTTATTTAGGCGGAACATGTTATTTAGAAGGAAAATTTTATTTAGAAGCGAAAATTTTTAAGAGGTATATATTTAAGTTTTTGAGAGGATATATTTCAAGTCATAACATTTTATTTTAGAGAAGTTTATTGTTAATATTTTTAGATTTTTAAAAAGATTTTATTATTCTTACTGTTTTCAAGATATTTTAAGAAGCATATATTTTAATGTTGTTAAGTTTTTCTTCCGAAATACTGTTTTTTGACATCTTAACATGGGCAGTTTTAGCTAAGCTGTAATTTCAGCGCATAATTTAGACTGTGCCAAATTTTTCGACATTGTATCAAAAATAACATCCTCTTTTTCAAAAATAATAGAAAATTGGTTGTCTTTGTTTTTGATTTATTTCAACCATGAATTTTTATATAAGTTTTTCTTTTCTGCACTAACATTCTTGTCCCCGTTCTGGCATCTGGAATCTCTCCGCTATTTTTCCCGGGATTGGATAGGGTTTGCTTTTAAAGGTACGGAAAATCTTTCTGTTTTATTTTTCAACTACTTAAAGCCCTGGATTTTTTCAGCTAGAAAAGTGGCAAAGGAATCTTAGTGCAGAAACAAGAAACTTAAAGATTCACAGTAGTCATACTGTTAATATACTTAATTCTTTTTAGGAACAAAATTGTCTACTGAGATTAATCACGCAAAACCTTTTTTTGTGGTGTTACACATAGCCGCGTTTTAAAAAAAAGTTTTGCGTGGTTAATCTCAGTAGGCAATTTCGAGCCTAGTTTGTGTTATCCACCACTGCAATTTGTTATTGTAGTGGTAGATAACACAAACCAAGCTAAAAAAAATGAAAAACTTGAGAACTTTTTATAACATGACAGGTAGTGTCGTTGTGCGTGGCCCACTGTTAAGGAGGTATTTTTTATGTCGACAAAGTTTTGTTAAAGACAAAGTTTGTCAAAGTACAAATTACAAACAACACCTTCATTCAAGTATAAAAAATCCTCTGTTTACGGAGTGATGACCTGATTCTGATATCATTCTTGAAAAATAGACAGTGAAGTATAAAAGAAAAGTAAAAAATAACTTACCTTGGGTTTTGCTGTGATTTATCAGTTTCACATGGAAATACAGTATAATACAAATAGAACAACTTAAGCTAAAATATGTGGATAGTTTGACATCAAAATGTCACTCTTCATTGTAGAATATGTACAAATTGAATGCCGCATTAAAATAAACATTAAAACTTTGGAAACTTCCTTGTCTTCTTCGGTTGAGGCGTCTGTACGCTAAAGCCTTCTTCTTTCGATAGATCCCTGATTGTAAATGGGTCAGTTGTGCAAGGCTGATTCTTCTTTATTGTTTATTTTTTGACGAATCCGATCCGCTGACCTTTCACTGCAAAATCGAAAGTAGTTTTGAAATATGGCTAAAATCTGACTATTTCGCATCTCTTTATCCGACAATTTTCCCGCCAAAAATGCCGCGCTCTGATTGGTTAAAGAGCTGGCCTAGACCAGGGCCTAAGCGTCCATCCATAACGTCAAAAAGCTTATCGCCCTGGGTACGAGGTTGAGTCCAATAGAGGGTGGTTAAAACGCCAAACACCCTTGGGTGTAATAATAATTTCGGAAAAGAGGTTAAAAAAATGAAGGTCTAAAGGGCTTATGATCGATTTAGCTGTGAAATGAAGGGCTTGAGGAAGGGCTAACGGCCAAGAGAAAGGGGTCAGATTCAAATATTAAGATTATCATCTGAGATAGAAATATTCTAAGTTCGACAAGCCAAGACATTCAAAAAGTGACAATTCTTTTTTTAACTATCAAGTCCATTAGAGGATGGATAAAACGCCAAAAACCCTTGGGTGTAAAATAAATTTGGAAAGGAGGTTTAAAAAATGAAGGTCTAAAGGGTTTATGGTCGATTTAGCATAAAAATGAAGGGCTGGAGGAGGGGCTAACGGCTAAAAGAAAGGGGTCAGATTCATTAGGATCGTCTGAAATAGAAATATTCTGAGTTTGACAGGGCAAGACAATCAAAAGGTGTCAAATCTTTTTTTAAATATCAAGTCCAATAGAGGGTGGTTAAAACGCCAAACACCCTTGGGTGTAAAAATAAATTTGGAAAGGAGGTTCAAAAAATGAAGGTCTAAAGGGCTTATGGTCGATTTAGCATAAAAATGAAGGGCTGAAGGAGGGGCTAACGGCTAAAAGAAAGGGGTCAGATTCAAATATTCTAAGTTTTACAAGGTAAGGTACCAGACACTAGTCAATACTCAAAAAGTGTAGAACCTTTTTGAAATTGCTCATGTTCATTATAGATTGGTTAGAACGTCAGATACCCTTGTATGTAATAGCTATTTGTGTAAGGATGTTGAAAAAATAAAGGGCCAAGGGCTTATGAGCCATTTAGCTGGAAAATGACGGGTTGAAGGAAGGGCTTACGGTTTACAAAAAGGGGCCAGATACTCAAATATTGAAATCAGGGAAAACGTTCTCTTTAAATAAATCAATCAAATCGGAATCAGATTGTAAATTTATAAAGAATTTCCGATATAATGATCCGATTTAAAATCGGAAAATGCGAATTATTGAAATACAATCCCAACGTGAGTTCAGTTATGAAAATCCCTTCATGACGTCACAATCATCGTCACGTGCGTAGTGAACTGATTTTCATCAACTAACTTAAGGGAAGAAATTTTCGCGGCAATTTAATTTCGCGGTTAAAAAAACGTTATTAAATAAGCAAAAAACCTGTTTTAAGGCTTGAAATAGTGCGAATTTGGGGGAGTACGTGAAATAAATTAAATTTCGCGGGAATTTAATTTTGCGGATTGACGATTTTGTAAAATTTTGCGGGAACTTAATTTGGCAGTTTTAGGCAAAATCCGCGAACACCGCGAAAATTTCTCCATTAAGGTAGTATTGTTTTCATTACTGTAAAAGTGCGAGACTGCACACAGGAGGAAACTGCTTCCAACACTTGAAGAGCATGTCAGCTTATTGGTCAGCCCCGGTGATTCTTCAAATCCCTTTCACGATGTTTTCTTTGTTTAAGACTCAACTTATAATTCCGTTTTCGGATTATTTTCGGGAAGCAAGTTAGCGCGAAAAATATTTTTTCTTGTAAAATAAAAGAAACACATAACTTCATTAAAAGATTTGCGCATAATAATAAAAGAACATTATAATTAAAAAGAAGAAAGTGAAAACTGATGCGTTCAAACTAAAAACAAAATAAAAAAATAAGTAGTTTGCAAAAGATATGTAAATATGGACAAAACGTAAGTCCTATGGCTAGTATTCAACTATGAAGATACAAGACATCCTCGAATATATAAGAATAAATGTGATATTGTAGCTATATCAACCTATAAAATTATTAAGAATATCATAGAACATAATAGGCTAAACCTAAGTCCAAATGTTGTGCCTCGACACCAAGACTGAGAGCTAAAGAGGCAAAACAACGGGAAACATGTGACCATGCAAAGCAAGCACAAAACAAGGAGTGGCAAAAGAAAACTTACCAAATTTGCCACATGTGTGAGCTGGTGAACAACTAAAATGCAAAAGTGAGAAAATAGTGTGTAAGAAATCCTAAGATCGTATTAGGACTTGGATTTACAAAGTTTGTATTAAATCAACTTTTCCTTCTGAACTGATGTTGCCTCTTCAGAGGTTAACTCACAACTAAATGTCTTTAAGTCTCAATGAAAGAAGCTATAAAAATGAGAGACCAATTATAATAATAACATATACCGGGTGCGCCGGAAAAAAGTATACAAGTTTGTCGAGATATTGTAGACTTTAGGATAAGAATTTTTATTTGATTCTTTTTTCATTGTATAGGGGAAAACCTAACTTAAATTTTGGTATATAAAACTTTAAAATAGGTTCAGTCAATCAAAAGTTATGCTAAAAAAAACTGAAAATTTCTACTTACCCAAAAAATCAAAATTCATTAAAAACAAGGAACAAAATTTTCTCTCTGTTTATTATCACTAATTAAATAGCCATAAATGAATAAAATTGTCAGTTGGTAAATGTAAAATGGTTGATTTAAGGTCGCTGAAGCTCAAACTTTGCTAAGAAAGTAAAAATTTCCACAAAAATTCGAAAATTCTTGCTAAATAGCTAAAAACTAAAAAAAACATCCAATTTTCAAGTGAAACTTTCAAAATGCCACCATATCGATACTTCGACGCCCTGATTTTAGTTTTGAGGCTTAATTTGAATTATTTTAATATCCAATGAGTCAAGGAAAGCTTAAAAACCAACATTTTTCCAAAAAAATGCTTAGAAAATGCCACTTTATCGAAATACCTTTGATAATAGTGGTAATTGTACATTCAAATTTTGTTCACTGTTTTTAATGAATTTTGAATTTTTGGGATAGTCAAGATATTCAGTTTTTTTATCATAACCTTTGATTGACTGAACCGATTTCGAAGTTTTATATACCAAAATTTAAGTTAGATTTTCCCCTATACACTGAAAAAAGAATCAAATAAAAATTCTCATCCTAAAGTCTACAATATCTCGACAAACTTGTATACTTCTTTCTGGCGCACCCGGTATTTTAAGTGGCATGCTCCGAAAAACTCTAAAGCTTTTAGGTAGCTGAAGAATTGTTTCTACAAAGGGCCACTATGAATAAACACAAGAGAATTGAAAATTATTTTTCCTTTTAAACACAAAGTTATTAGAGAACCAAAGTCACTAACTTTACAATTACGTACGATAGCAAGTTTTGTCCAATCTTTGAGAGGCCGAGATGATGTCAAAAGGTTCGCAGTTATTGAATTCAGCTCTGGTAAGAAGTCTTCTTTTTCACTTTCATTATCAGATCATGATAAACTGCTCCTTGATGCATTAGTTCGTAGGTCACAACCAAATCTTATTCAGATTCTCATGGGTGAACAAGATTTCTCAACTCCTTCCTCTTCACCAAAGACATTTACCCAGTCGTCTGTTAATTTCCTTTCCTAACTAAATGAAATTGGTTTTGAAGACGAGACCTTCTTCATTCCCTTATAGTTTTCTCTAAAAAGTTGCTTTACCTTTGCTTGCGGAGGTGGTTTAGCATTGTCAATACCGACACCACCAGCATACAAAGATTATGATAACTTTGTAAAACGGTTAGAAAAGTTGAGCCTCCCTCCTTCATGGTCACTCATCATTCATGTCAAACATGTAGCTGTTGTGAAGAAAAATCAAGAGTTTGTTCTGCCAGAATTTGAAATCTTTACTAACTCCAGCTTGAACATTGTTGTGCGATATTTTGGATAGATGTAGCCTGGATATCCAAGCTCAAAATTTTAGAAAAAGTTTTACCTCAGCAAGACAAAGTTCTAAAATTATAGAAATCAGGTGAACCCCTGTTGACAGATTTTCCTGCATGAATCCCATGGCTGCAAATAAATATATGCACATAATGACATGCTTAATTTCAAGATGGTACCCCAGCAGTGATAAATCAATTTAGAATGGCAGCCTTTACCATAAAATATAGACAGTGTGGTGGAAGTCTGTTACTGTTAGACAGAAAGTGCAAAGTGATTTTTGGAGAATTTTTTTTTTCAAAATCCAACCCAAAACAGCAATACAAAATTGGCAAACAGAAAAGAAGAATTGAAGCAAAATAAAGATATACCCTTTTAGTTCTTTACACGATGCAACCAAATCATTAAGAAGATTAAAACAAGAATATCTAAGCAAGTAATTGAAAAGAAAACAACCAGAACACTAAAAATTCCCATGTTTTGATCTTCCCACTTCTTCCCTACCATTATTGTTATTTTTATTTGGATGCGTGGTCAAACACCCAAGGGAGATAATTAGATATCTATTGTTATTTACTGTGAAGAAGAAAAGTCAGGGAGATTTGCAAAGCAGCGTATGTGCCTTGCTGATCGTCCGCACGCCTAAATAATTATGCGGACACTAGACTGGGAATCCAGTCGTTTATAACGTTTTTGTTGAAAGCGGGAAATTTTTATGTCGGGATATGGTTAAAATAAACGACTGGGCTAAGGTGGTTTCCGTAGCTTACGGGAGTTCCAGCAGGACCCGCAGATTTCTGCGGGGTGAGAAACAATCATATACAACAAAATACATAAACAAATAAAAATTTCAGCCAATGAGAATTTCTAAGTGAAAGAAAAAAAACAAACCAAAACAAACCAACAAGACCTCCTGAAAATGTTATCCAAAAACATGAAAAAAGAGAATTTTTATGAAAAGTTTGTTGTGCACAAAATATTCTAGACGACTATATTGATGCTCCTGACAAGTTTTCTACTTCCTATTTTTTACTGAGTTAAGTCGTCTAGCATGCTAGACTATGCGGACACTTGAAGTCGGCTCGCATAATTTCTTATACGCGCGCCACTATTCAAATCTCTGATTCGCTTGGACCAACCAATCTGAATATCCGCATAATCATCCTCCGATGAGAATGCAGACGATCTAGGTAAACCAGACCGTAAACATAAGAAATATCAAAATCAAAAGAAAGCTTACGGCCTGGATATCCAGGCTACGGTGTACGGGGCCTCGAACCGGGTTTTAGTCCGATTTTTTTAAATTGTCATTCTTTTCCCACTCTTTCCATCTTCTACTTTGAACTGTAAAATGTGTGTAAGAGTCACAGGGTTGGATAGTGGCGATCCAATCCCAGTTCCTTCCCTTCTAGTATGCTTTCTACAACGTTATGGCAGAAACGTGTCAAAGGTGTGGCAACTTTGTCTAGTAGAAAGTATACTTCTTTTCTCATTGTTATTTTAGTTTCTTCGGCTGGTTCCGTGGATTTTAAGTTTTAGTTTATTTTATATTTGCGCGCATTTCAGACTTTCACTAAACACATCTTTTTATCTGTGGTGGTGTCTAATTAACACTGCTTGGCCTACCTACACAACCCTATTTCCATCATATAGGAGGATATTTTCGTAAAAGGCCGAAATCCTGTGTAGGTCGAAAACTGAGGAACAGATTATGTGTTTTCTTGAAAAATGTTTTTTACTCATATTGAGTTACTTCTTTCCATCTTAAAACTCATATTGAGTCGCTTTCTTCCTTGTAGTCACTTTAGATCACTAGTTTTGCATTGATGGATTTCTATGTCATCATATTTTCCTTTTCAATTCCAACCTGATTGATTTTCTGTGAATGTTCATTCTAGATTTTTGTTGTATTTATATTGTCTTTTTGGTTGCGGTCAGATTGGAAAATTTATAATTTTACCGCAACTTTTAACAAAAGGGCTTGAAACAATAAAGTACCCCTCTACTAACAAAAGGAAGAGAAAGAAGAAAAACTTTACCAGACATTTTTTCCTTCTTTACATTTTTACAGTCTATATATAGAAGAGAGAGAAGTGTATAAAGGGGTGTGGTAGGAGAATAGGAGCAGCTGTTGAAGCTCATTAGCTCAGTCTTTCAGTCAACATGGAAAATAAATGGTTGTTTTTTCTGGTGTTGGCGCAAAAAATCGCTCAACGAAAGTATGCTAAAAGAAAATTACGTCGATTCCTTATCAACAATATGAATGTACACATCCACAAGAAACATCAGCAAATGATACAATCAGCAATGAGGAATTTTGGTTTTAACTCTCGAAAGCCGCGATCTGTATGGGCAAACGACGAGAGCTATGGTTCAATCGTATGAAATATGTGGAGGAAGACGAAAATTTGAACCTCCATTTGAAGCAGGATTTTCGGATGACAAGGCTTACTTTCCTAAAGATTGTTGAGTTGGTAAGACCACGGCTGGAAAAGCGAGACACGAATTTCAGGAAAGCTATTCCTATCGAAAAGCGAGTAGCCATTTCAATTTGAAGGCTTGCAACGGGAAATTCCTTTAGAACTGTTTCAAAAACATTTGCTGTCGGAAAATCAACTGCAGTATCCATCACTCGAGAATTGTTGAGAAATGCGACGCTTAGCAACAAATTTCATTAAGTTCCCTGCGAATAGAAGAGATACCGCACAAGCTATCGAACAGTTCAAGTTAGCTTATTCCTTTCAAATTTCACAAGCTATTGGAGCTATTGATGGTACTCATGTAAACATTGTGGCTCCTGCTGGCGAGGGAGAGGATGATTATTTTAGCCGTAAAAAACGTTATACAGTAAACACACAAGGTATTGTTGGTGCAAACCTCGTTTTCTATGATGTTGCAACAGGCTTTCCAGGAAGTTGTCACGACGCTCGAAATCTCAAAAATTCATCAATCTCTCATCGGGCTCAAAATGAGGAACTTTTAGTGAAGCCTATAGATATTGTGAATGAGACCGAAATACGACCGCTGATCCTTGGAGACAATGCATACCCTCTTTTTTCCTGGTTGCTTACACCGTTTCCATTTGGCCCAGCTCTAAAGAGACGTCAAAAGAAATTCAACAAAAGACTGTCTGGGGGGGAGAGTAAACGTAGAGAGAGCTTTTGGCATTCTAAAAGCGGCATTCTAAAAGCGCGTTGGAGATGTTTATTGAAAAGGGTTGATAATGAAATTGAAAATGTTTCATCTGTTATAATGAGGTGTTGTACCATTCATAATATATGTCAAATTAATAACGAGAGCTACATTGATCGAGATGGTGTATTGGAGCGTATTCTCCGTCAAGAGCGGGAGTCCAGACAAGATTATGACGCCAACCCGGACGGAAATACGATTCGAAGTGTTATTGTTGATTATGTAAACGAGTAGATATTTTTAGATGAATTTTTGTGTCAAAAGAAATTTGATTTATCATAATCGAAGATGTGAAATTCATTTAATGATTTTCCTTAACCACCTCTAATTTCAACAGATCCATTTCAGCGCTATTGAAAAGAAAATCTAAAATATAAGCACATCCAGGCTCAGCCAAGGTTAACGTGTTCTAATAAAGACATGTCTCACTCGTACCTTTTTTCGACAAAATTATGAAATCATAAAAAAAGTTAAAGCGATAAAAAAAATCAAGGAAAAAGTAACATCACCAAGTAACATCATCGCAAAAAATCAAAAATCATGAAGAAAAAGTAAAAAAATCTCGCAACTTTTTATCGAGTGATTTACCTCGCGGTAAGACCAGACCCTGGTGAGACATTAAAGTTTATATAAAACAAAATATATACGTTTTTATCATGCATGATTTCTTGTGACAAAACATTGTCTTAAAATTCAGTAAAAACTACTTATAAAACAAAAGAATAACAAAACATACTGCAACTATTTTACTGGATACTGTCCGTCAGAAAAAAAGTTCAATAAAGTTCTTATTTTGCCTCCTGAAATGACTTTTGCGAACTCTAAGAAAAATTTCCGTTCATTTTCTTTTTCTTTGGCATCAGCTTCCATTTGTTTTTCAAGAAGTGATTTTTGAAATTCTTGAAATTGTTTTTCGCTCTCTCTAAACATTGTCATTTGTTCTTTCTGTAAATCAATCAAATCTTCTTGAAATGTTTTTTTTCCTTTCTTTTTCGTTCTCTTTGGATTGTTTCTTGGCTTATACCTCTGCTTTAAGTTCCTCATAATATTCAAACGACTCGTCTAATCCGACATCACTCTTTCGTTTACGCTGTTGGTTGTTCAGAAGGCTCAGTTGTTACGTCATTGTCATCATCATCGGGCTCAGTATCGATAATTCCACCAGCTGCACCGGCAGGAGGTTCAGTTGTTTGGAATCCAATGAAGGGCTATGGCGTTTCAACATCATCATAAACAGCACCAACTGCACCAACTTCAGTGAATTCTGGCAGATTGACTTTCTTTTTCTGGCACAGAAGTTTGTCCAAATCGTCATAATATGGGCATGTATTCAAACCTTCACCAGTTTTGTTCTTGTTTTTATCCTTACATTTCACATATGTTTCTTCAATCCTACCAAATTTTCTTTTCACTTGCTCCAGACTTCTTTGACATCCGTGTTGGTTAACATTCTTCAATATTTGTGTCCATGTCTTATTACAGTTTTTCGATTTGAGTACATCAAAATTTTCTTTCCATGCACTGAACAATGCATTCGTCTGTTTAGGCGACCAATGTTCTCGTTTTGGCTTAGACTGTTCACCAGCAATTTCTGTTTTTTGTTGTTTTGCACCTTGTTGATGTTGTTGATCAGGAACTTGCAAAACTTGTTGCTGCTGGTGCTGTTTTGAATAGAAGGGTGGGTAGAATTGTGTTTGCATGTAGGGCGGGTAAAATCCAACAGGAAACCTCTCCATTTTATCTCTCCACTTCTTCTCTCAACACAGCTCTAGCGTCAAATAACACAGATCTTTTTCAACAACATCTCTCTCTCTCTCTTCAAAGTTTTTTTTTGTGTCGAAAATAAATGCCGATTGTGTGTAGAAAGTTCGGGAATCCTTTTATTTACTTAACAAGCCTTTTGTTAAGCAACTTGGATTTTGAAATAGCTATTATTTAAAAACTATTGTTTTCGGAGTTACGTTAAAACAAGGGTTGCCCATGGGCTCCCCTTATTTTACCGTAAAATTTCTATTGTTCTCACACAAGTTTGAATGAACATAGATCACGTGCAAACACCAGACACCAAAAATTCTCCCGTAATTTAGTAGTGGAAATTCCTGAGAGGGCATTTTTACAAAAGTAACCATGGTGATATGAGTTACGGAAAGTCAAATTTTCTGATGTGACCGCAACCTTTGGACCTACCCCGGTGGAGGTCCTATAAATTAACCTGTGTTCGTCCGTTAGTTCGTCCGTAAGTTTGTTACCAACTTTTCTCTAGATTGGCTCATTAGTTTTTCCTGATTTTTTGCACTATGATGCATAATGACGATACCTAAAATGTGGCGAAGCCCGATTTTCAAAAAACATTTTTTTCCGGCCCAGAATGCCGGAAATATGCCGGAAAAACTGTTTTTTTGGCATTTTCTCAAGATTTTCTCATTGTTTTTTTCTGATTTTTTGCTCAAAGATGCGTATTAACAATGTCCAAAACATGGCCGAGTTCGATTTTTTGAGAAAAAATTTTTCCCGGTTGAAAATGCCGGGAATCGCCGTGTTTGCAGATTTTCATTGGATTTTTTCCTTATATTCATTTCTATGTTTTTTACACAAAAACATTATTGATAAAAATGCTCACCCTGTCACCCCATCAACAATCAATGATGAATTTATTGCGTTATGCATTTTCGCTAAACGCTATATTTTCTGACTGATTTTCATTGTTCTCCTCGCATTGCTATCTAACTTTCATCATCAGGTAGGTCCATTCAGCATCTATCTAGTTGTTTTGTGAGTTTTGTCTTTATTATTTCCATTTTGAGTAGTTGAAGGTTTTATACTTCTTGACTATATATATATGTTTATCATTAAAGTTTTTTTGCAATTCATTGTTTCTCCACTATTACTATTCTTCTATCTTTATTTGGATTAGGTCTTTCTTTCACATACCACTATTTAAATTCCCTTTAACTTTTTGCTAAATTACCCTCTGTTTCGGAATGATTAAAAAATAAAAAATACCAAAAAAATCGTAAATACACACAATTAACAAAAATATTCTTAACTTTTTTCGTTTTTATCAGTTTGAGTTATTTATATATCAATATTTTTCTTTTTCTAAAATGACAGATATTACATATCTTCACTATATATATATAATCTTATACAGTGACTCAAGTAATTGTCAATCAGAATGGTAAAGGTTTCATTAACACCTAGATCTTGTCTTAGGAATATAAAATCATAATTTTTGTCAAAAATATTGAATTTTTTTTTTAATTTTCGTGTGTTAATTTGGTGGAACCTGAGAAAGCATATCATCTGCAACATCATATCATTGATCATTTATCATCTTCACAAGCCTGTCAGCCTGTCAGCGAGATGAAGTTCATTCGTGCAAGAAGATGCTCTATTTTGACTCGTACCGATGGTCCAGGTCAACATTGTCAAAGTCTTAGTGTAGTCACAAGATCGCTGGAAGCTAAGAAACGAAAAATTGCAACTACTCACTCATGCAGCACCAAGAGCTCCCCTTTCAGTCATCTCAGCTGAGAGACTAGCTTTAACAGTGAAACAAAACAGGGAGGTTATCCGATCATTGATTTCGCAAAATGAAAAGCTTACTGCTCAACTACAAGCTTCGATATGTTCTAGATCTGTTCCAGTCCAGAAAGATTTGAGCGACGACCTGGTTGATATCTTTGAAGGTTAGTGTCATGCAAAAATCCTAATAATTGTATCAACTTCATCGAGTGGTTTGTTAAAGCTATTTTCTTATTTTTGGACTTTTTTCTTTTTAACAAAAGAACTTATTAATGAGTTATATATTTTATTAAGGCTTGAGTCAAGATATAACTTTTGATGGTGAGACTAAAAAGTATTTGATCAATAATTTTGAATCATTGTTTACTTATATGTAGGAATTCCTGAGGACAAGGTGCCCTCTTCATGTGCCTCTTTTGGACTGAAGAGCAAAAGTATCTACGTACCGACAAGAATCATCAATTGAGATACCACCCAGATATCATCAAATTTTGCCTATCAATCTCAGCCAAATCATCTGCTGCATATGACCAACTAAGGTTGAATAGTAAAGATGGCTCAGGGATCTTGGTTCTCCCTTCCCAAAGAACACTCCGTAATTACCGGAATCATATCAAACCTCAACAAGGATTTGATCCTAAAATTGTTGCTGACTTAAGTTAGAGAACAGAAAAAATTTTCAGAACCCGAAAAATTTGTATCTGTTGTTATTGACTAGATGAAGGTTCAAGAAGATCTGGTTTGGGATGGCAGCACTGGAAAGCGTATTTGTTTTCTCGACCTTGGAGACACTGCTATCAATGAAAGCACTATATCAGATGAAACAAAACTTGCAACCCATGTCATGGTGTTCCTTGTGAAAAGTGTCATGAATCCACTCTCGTTTAGCTTTGCAACCTTTGCAACCGATACCGCTTAATCCACCCAAATCCATTCTTTGTTTTGGAATTGTGTAAGCATACTGGAAATATTATGTCAGCTTAAAGTGATTGCAACAGTTACTGATGGAGCTTCAACCAATCGTCGATTTGCTAAAATGAACAGGGTAAGTTGCAGAGAAACAGCTTTAAAAAACTCATTTTGAAAACTAGTCCTCTATTTTAGTAAGTTTACTTGGTACTATTAGACAGCTACATTATTCTGAAAAATCACAAATTGAAATTTAACACACATTTTATGCACTAGCAAAACTTTTTTAAACCCAAACTTTTATTATTTTAGGATCAAGATGATGTCAAGGGTAGTGAAGTCGTTTATCGTACCATCAATGTATATGCACCCGAACGATATATTTACTTCTTTGCAGCTGCTCCTCGCTTAATAAAGATGTCACGTAATTGTTTGTGGAAATCAGGTCAAGATGGGTCAGCAAGATTTATGTGGAACAATGGTAAGTACTGATAATACTAATGAGGATATTTTATGATAAGTTGACCTTTCACGGCGGCAAATTCTCTTTCGACTTCTCCCATCGTGACGTCACTCCCGCGGCAATTCTTGAAAACAAAATGGTAGACAGGAGAGATTTTGGCTGTTAAAAGAAGAACAAGACTTTCCATTTCTCAGCTCAAAATTCGTTAATTTTATCTTTATTTTGTGCTCATTTTGACTTTTTTGTGTAGATATAAAATGTTTTAGAACATATCAGTACTTTTTTGAAGCAGAACTGCTTGTTTAATTTCACTTGTGCTGAAAAAGAGTCTGACATGCTGGTTAATGTCGAATAGTCATAAACGTAATCAACAAAAAAACAATTCAATGGTAACCATGTAAACAATGAGTTGAATTTATAGAATTTAGTAGTTCGTCTTCTTTATGGAGAAGTAGAAACTTTCTACTCAAAATACTCGTACTTTTGACTTTGGTTACAGAATGCGAATTTTTATGGCAGTGTTTTAAAAAAGTGTGAAATTCAAATCAAAATTTAATGCTTTTTCTACTTCTGGTCAAAATTTCAGCCAGAAAGGTAGGGTAGAAAGTATATTTTAAATACCACTTTTGATTTGAGGTAGGTAAAATTTTACATGTCGGCCATTTTTCCTTGTTTACAAATTTCTCCCACTGCGATTCGAGATCAATTCGGATAATTGAAATTCAAAATGGCGGATATATTTTTCACAGTTCAAAGCACTGAAATTGGTTTCTACATGGAATCTGGGTGGGAGGTTTGTTTATTGTCTTTCTACAAACCTCACTAACTAGCTAGATAGGCAGGAAGCTCAGATGTCAGAGGGATTTTAATAGCTTTGTTCCTAACTATAGTCACATCAAATCGGAATTTTTTAAATATAGAGACAGGAAAGATAGGTAGCTATTGTAGATTTTTTAAAAGTTATACCTGATGAGAGGCCCCCACCGGTGGGTGTACGTATGGTGGTATTTTGGGTTACATCGAAAACACTGTACAAACCCACCGTACAAAATCCCATCGTACACGGAAATTACCACCGTACAATGTACTGTGGGTGTGCGATCGCCTAATCAACTACCCACCGTACAATGTACGGTGGTAATTTCCGTGTAGGGTGGTTTAGGCTCAATCCCCCGTACACCCACTGGACTGTCAGGGTCGTGATGAGGGGTGCGTGCCGCTGCTGGTGGCTGGGGGCTTTCTGAGGGGGACTCCAGGTCCAGCTGACTCCTCAAGCATTAAAATAATGACATGAAAAAATTTGTTGAGATTGTCGTTCGGCTGCGCTAACAGTTGTTCTTTGATTCATGTTTTACTATATAATATACCCTTGCTTTGTCATGAAAAATTTGAACGAACAACATTAGCAATCCAACCATTGGAACTAAGTATATGAAATCAAACTGAACAGCAGAACCTATCATAAATTCCAAGAGTCCTTAAGCAACAGACTACCTATCTAATAGATCTTTTTCAGAACACGATGTTATGTTAATTAAAAACTCTAGCATCAAAACAATGACAAGAAAAATTTTAGTACACACTTTTACTAAGCATTCATTTGTTATTATTTGAATGCTGGAGTATTTAAATATTCAACATAACATCGCGTTCTGCAGGCAAACGTGACGATCTATTGAATAACAAATTACTACAACATACATGACAACCTTTTCCTTAACAGTATTCGGGAACAAAAGTGTTTTTGGTATATAAACAATGGGAGTCACAGGCACCAGTATTAAGCCAGTACTACCTCCATTAAGCGCCTCCCTCTATTAAGTGTTGCCCTCTAATAAGCGCCGCGCCTAATAAATTTTGAGTTTTGAAATAAGCGCCCCCTCCAATAAGCACCTTTAAATATGGCGTTTATTAGAAAATTAAGGAAAAACAAGAATTGTTATTGTTTTATATCTTAGTAAAAGAAGAAAAAACATCACAGATCGGTTAATTCTGCCTTGTACATTACTAAACTCTGATAGAAACCTTTAACTTTCATAGAAAGAATATCAACCAATGAATCGAAACTTGGAAACTCAAATTTCAAAAGAGCGCTGCCCTCTAATAAGCGCCACACCTAAAAACAGGAAAATTAAATAAGCGGTGCTTATGAGGAAATACAGTAGCCAAATTTAATTGAATGCAATTGAATCTCAATCAAATCTAAAAATTGCAATATATAATATTCAATCCCGTTCAGAAGTAAAACTCCAATCTGTCAAGGTTGTGTTGGACTTTCAATCGTTGATTCTGTTGTTGCCTTAAAACAGGTTTTTGAATTATATATTTGTATAAATAATTATTTTTGGTTGAAATATCTCTCAAAACCGCAAAATTCAAAACTGGTGGCAAACACTGCTTTCAGATGTTCCTGTGTGTAATAAAATTTGCACTTTTTTTCAATAGATTTTAGTATTATGTTACGTGAAAAATGGATATGATAGATTGTGAAAAAAAACTTGCAGATGATGTTTTAGGAGTACTAAACCTGGTTGTGGGAACTGTTTGTCTCCGTGAAGATCACGAGATTTTATCAACAAAAGATCGGGAAAGTTCTCAAAATGAAAAGTAAGTATTTGGTAAACTTTGCAAGTGAGAATAATGTATGTACCTCTTTAGCCTCTAATTGTCCTCTGTCATATGCCGGAGGCTTTGTAACATAATGACAAGACAAGCAGATCGGGAATTGTAACGGTGACATTATTTTTTAAACATGATACCTCTTACCATTCCTTGAATCAACTGTGCAGGCTAATTAGCTAGGCATTGTGATTAACACAACATCCTTGGGGTTCCTCTTGGCATTATTAATACTTATCTTTTAATAGAATCAAAAAGATTAAGACATGTTCGATAATAAAAGTCTATATGTAACTTATTTTTAGATTGTGTTCCAAAAGTCGAAAATGCGCAAAATTATTTCATCATAGTGGTAGATGCAACTCAAAACGTAATTACCATTCTTACTGAATGGGAACCAAGAAAATTAAAATCAAAGAAAGAAATGAAATTCAGATGTGTGTCGATATATTGAAAAAGAATGCTGTGGTTTAGGAAGACAAGAATATGTCAGCCTCAGACTTGATTACTTTCGTTTTAAAATGTTCTAGGAACTATTCTCTGTCTGCTTTGAATTTTAAGATATCATTCAACATGATGTCAAAAACATGTATGTCTCCATCTTTTGGTCCAATTTGAAAGCTATTTAACCCATTTCTAATTTCTTTGGGATAACACTCGTCATTCAGCAATGCATCTTTGGCTTCCTTCATGCATTTTCTGATGTCCAGAGGATGAAGCTTTTTGGCTGCATCTGCTCTATCTTGCTTCTCAGCTTCCACCTTTTCGATAGCAACAATATCTTCGTGTTTTGCTTGACGGTGTCTTCTTATGCCTTCTTTGGTCTTGCAAATGTTTTCACAAACATCACATTTGAACGACTGTTGTTTTACATTTTCAGTTAGCTGAAAAAATTAAGAAATACAAGGTTCAGAATTTGATATAATATTAGGAAGAAAAAGAGTAAAAAACAATGAATATGAAAAAATATCCAAAAATTTGTTGTAACTTTTTATTTAGAAAGGGTCACTTGGCATCTATACCCTAATTAGTACCAATTTAAAACAATTTGGATTATCACCACATGCCAAGAGGTGGATTCGAACCACTAAACTAGATAAAAAGGCAAAAAAAATGTTCAATTATCTGATACCAAACCACCAATGAAAAAATTTAAAATACTATTTTGACAATTTATCCCTTTTATTTCATACCTCAGATTCCATTGAATTAATTTCTTTTATTATTTCCTCGTTTTGGTCAAAAAAGAGTGAGTCAAGTAGATCCAAAACGGTTTCAGAGTCAACAATGTCACTGGACGAAGAGGATTTGCGCATGCCATTTTTATAATTTTATTAATATAATGTTTAATTTAATCACCAACACATACTTTTGATTTTACAGCTAAAAGAAAAGAAAGAAATGAACAGTGTTCAGTAAAACACATCTAGGTGCTGAAAGACTGCTGTCAGACTATGTCTCCTCGTGTATGCATACATGCATATATGTATGCATATGGAAATCGCAGAGTGTTAAAGTTTCTGTATCCTTTTGTATTCCTCCAAAGAGAATATAAATAATAGCTCAGAGTAGCCCCAGAACATAAATCTACAAAATATTTAAAAAAATTAACCAGAACTTCGAACATATATCAAGTTACAATAAAAAAGAAAGACAGATACTCAAAAACTGTATGACTTTCCCTCTGAAAATTTCCGCCATCTTGTTTGTTTATGACTGTTCGGAAGTCTGGGACCGAATATTTCAGCATCGGGGCCGGAGAACAATAGCGCTATTGTTCGCTTCCTAACTATGGAATTCTCTTATAACTATGGTTTTAGAGACATGAAAGTCAACCGTGGCAAAAATGGCTTTTTAATGAATTCTGTCTCTTGGTTAAACCATTTGTGGATATAAGGTTATGGCTGCACTAAAATAGTTAAAGGTTCTCTATCAACTAAAAGCAAAAGCTTTTCCAATTACTTTCTGAACGCTTTTACGTCAAACAGATGGCTCGACCTATTCCCCTAACAAAATAAGCACTGCTTTAAAAAGATTAGATCTTCTGTAAATATAAAAGAGCTATATATCTTTTGATAGAGAAGTTTTTAGAGAAAAATGTTTTCAGAGGTCATTCCTTGGTATGTGATGTGATTTAGGCATTTTCTAAAAAATGTTTAGTTCCCCTTTAACTATTTCTCCTCAAAACTTGAAAGATACAAAGAAATATGAACACAAAATCAATTTACTTTTGGATTTATTTTGCTTGCATTAACTCGAGAAGAAAAAAGAAATAGCGAAATAATAGGTTCCAGTAGTATTTTCCCAGGCTTTTTTTTGGATACGTTAAATCTCTTCCAATGACAGTATTGGATGTAAGTGTTTCTACTAGTATTTGATGACCATCTACCGTGTTTGGAAATCATACGGTCTGTCACGCCGTTATTTGCGGCCTCTGTTGCACCTTCAGAACGAAGCGAATGTAACCCGTAGTCCTTTGTATTTCCGACGATGTTAGAAAGATGTAATTTGAACGACTCCCTTGCGGTGGTGTAAGAAATTTTCAAATGACCATGGGCTGAATGGCCTACTTTACATTTAAAAAGCCTGCAGAAAATAAAATCTTCTGGTTTTTATAATTTAGAATGGTGCAGATAATTCTTAAACCAGTAGAATGGGCAATAAAGCGAAAGTATTTCACTAATAAATACTGTTCCGCCTTCTCTTACTTGGTCGGTTTTGGAAAAAGGTAAGAAAATTTTTACTCCGCCGTCACATAAGTTAATATCCTTGATTCGCATTTCACTTATTCTGAAAAAAAACACAAAATCCCAGAACAGTTATTAATATGAATCTCATATCCATCAGGCTGTTGTGCGATATTCGTCTACGATGGCTTTGAGCAGATCAGAGGTGATTGGTTCTTTTCTGTTCTGTTTGGCGACAGGGTTTCTCGCCGCAATAAGCCGTTTGCTTCCCTCGAAGGCTAGTTTCACTAAGGTATTATCGGTAGGAGAATGAAACTCGGAATTTCGATGGCCCCATCTGATTCCCATAACCGCAGCTGTTATTGCTTCTTCGGTCGCATTCGAACTTGTCAGATCGTTGAGTTAAACCGCTACAAAAAAGGGGTCTGCAGGACAATAGGACACTTCGCTAAATTGGGAAACCCATTCTCTCCATTTTTGCCAAGCGGCGGGTTTGTACTTGCGTAAGGTAGAATTAGCGTAGGCTACATTGAGGAGTTCCGGTAGGGTACCTGCCTTTTCCTTTAATGAAGGGTCTTTTATTCCTTGTATTCTTTGATCGAGAAGGAGGTGGGCGTCATCTTCATGAAAGAAAAAATTAAATAATATAAATAACTCTCATACCTTTTGTGGTGGTATATGCAACAGAGCAGTGATACCACGGACCTTCAACAGTCGATATTTGCAACAGAGCATTGATATCTTAAAGAGGCATTGCATTAAAGCATTGATACCACACGTTGATATATGCAACAGAGCATTGATATCCTTTCAAATGACATTGCAACCGGTAGTAAGATTTTGCAACAAAGCAAATAATCATTCGTTGTCATTTATCATTTTTGCCTAAAAAAATAGATTAGGGTTAAATTGTAAGAAACGTCTAATTTCCACTGAAGCAAGAATGTTCAAGTCAGATAATGATCTAAATATATCTCATCTTTCTTTCGTCTCTCTCATCTGAATTGAAGGACCAAAAACGGTGGAAGTAACCATTTGAATTTATTAGTTGAAATTCTTTTTCATCAGAAGTAGTTAATGGCCAGAAATAAGTGGATGGCTATGGTGGCCGAGGAATGCCAGTTGAGTTTTTTACGGATTTTCGGATATTTTATCGTTTTTTATTTTTTTTATTTTTTTTATATTTTTATTTTCATTTTTTTATTTTTTTATATTTTTTTTTTCATTTTTTTATTTTTTTTTATTTTTATTTTCATTTTTTTTTTTTTTTATTTTCATTTTTTTATTTTTTTGTTTATATTTTCATTTTTTTATTTTTTTTTATTTTTTATTTTCATTTTTTTATTTTTTTTTCTTCGTTTTTTATATTTTCTTCTTTATCTATTTCTATTTTTGTCATTTTTATTTTGTTTTAAAATAAAATTGAAATCGCTGGCATCGGTCGTCCAACACGTAGCCGAGGCGTGCCATCAAATTTTCGGCTGCCGTCAATAAGGAACATGAAAAGAGCTGGGCACGAGTAATGGTAACGCGGGAAACCTGAACGCGCCAAAACCGACCACACACACAGGCAGGCGCAAAGTCAATGCTTGTTCGAAAAGGCTTTCAGTTTAGTTCAGTTAGTGATTGCTGGATTGGTTGTTGGTTTTACAGAACAATTTTTATAATGGTAAATAAAATACAGTTGAGCTAGAAGTTGACAGTCTGAGAATCTCGTGCATCATACATGGGATCCTCTCCCTGTCCTGTCTCCCATCCCTCCCCCAGCCCAGGCGGCAGGCCAGGCAGGAGAAGAATCAATTATTCTGATCAAGATTTTGCCTCTGTCCTTCAAAATTAGATCCGTCATCCGTCTGCCCTCAAGATCTCAATAATTTCTGTCATAAGATTAGGACATGTTCATCAAAACACACTACTAAATTAAGTACTGAAATTATTGATAAAAACTACTTTTTCCAATAAAAAGATTTTTATTGACCTGGTAAGTATAAAAATTTGTCAGGTTGTTAATTAACGTCTTAGAATACCCTATTTTCTTTTGCGGAATAAATAGACATCTAGAACAAGAGATATGATAAAAAGTACACTTGTGTACTGATTACCCTGATACTCCTTTTCTAGACCTTCATTCAATTATTTTTTATGTGTATACAATAAATGGATGGTTTGAGAAGGTGAAACTTCGGTCAAACAAGAAAAGTAACAAAAATTCATCAAGAAAATGAATAACAAGTACACACCACCAAAAGTGTACTTTTTACCCATTTTTTAAAATGATATATTGATAATTTTTAGTGTATCTAATGACTAATACCCTCCCACTCTATACAATCGATAACTTTTTCCAATCGATAGATTGGATATCGATTGCTTCCGATAATTAACAGGTAATCGAGCCTTCTTTAAAATCCTGCTAATCGATTGGTAATCTAATCGATTGTTGATCGATTGATAACAATCATTGAATCTAATCGATTGTTGATCGATTGATAACAATCATTGATTGGGGTGGGGATCGATTGTTAATCTGTTCTACAGTGTAATCGATAGCCAATCGATCATTTACAAGCCAATCGATGACCAATCCGAATCGATCAGCAATCGATAACGATAGGTAATTTACCAATTGCCTATCGATTATCAGAACCAATTGATATCCAATCCATTGATTGGTCATCGATTGGAAAGAGTTATCGTTTGTTTCGAATGGGGGAGTCTGGATAAGAGGGGGAGGGGTGACCTTGGCTTATTTTTGGTTGTTTTTTCTTTTCTTATGGGGCGTTAGACACTTCGGCGAATGTGTTGTTTAAAAAGCCCTTTCAGTGTCATATTTGTAACATTTGAATGATTCGATTAATTTCATTATTACATTTGGAAATGAACATTGTGTGCTGAGTACGATTTCTCGTTCAATTTTGGTTCAATAGTACTTAAAACTAAACTGGGAAGGTGTTATTAGTTAGGGGGGTTGGTATTTTAGGTAAAATTGCTACACAGAGAAGGTGTTACTAAATGGGAATGGGTGGTTTTTTGCCAATAAAAACAAGGATGCCCTAAAATTTAGCTACAAATTAAATCTACTACTTAAATCAAGAAATTTCTTTGCGTGGCAGGGTATTTTCGAAGCACTTTTCCTTACCACCGCACCGTTTTGGTCTGAAAAATTGAGTTTCAATGCAGTGGTATTTAAATGTCGCCCACCATGGTTGGGCGGCGAAGAAAATTTTTGCCCTCTAAAGGTCCTAAATAGGTATTCTCATGCATCTTTAATAGCCTAAAAATTCTAACTTGATTATGAAATAACCTTTACTTGAAATGTCTTGTACCATTTGCATTATTTACCACCTTTCACATTTTTTTCACAAAATTGAGTTTCAAAACTCAATTTGAAATTGAGTTTTTGCCACCGAATAACGGTGGTAAAAAAGTGCTTGAAAAATATCCTGCTTGGTAAGAAGGGGGTTGGAATATAAAATGTCCTAGTTGGAAAAAATAATGCAAAAGGTAATTTGTAAAACTTTTTCCAGAAAATTGGTTTAGTAGGCATGCCCCCTGTAACCGATTCAACAGTACCTACGAACTGGTTAAAGGACAGTTGTTGAGGGTGGTAAAAAGCAATAAATCCAAATGAAGACCACACAGCATAGAAAATTTTTAATGAAGAATAATTTTTGTCTTTATTGTTATTATGCATAATTTTACTTCCCATTTTTCTGCAAAATCAAGCAATTTGTGCTTTTTTAGTTTGCATTTTACCCACAACAATTGTATTTACCTGATTCGACTATATGCAGAAAATAAACAGTTTTAAACTTCTGAAATACTTTAACTAGTACTAGACATTATGCCCTCTTGCACCTGGAAAGAAGATCTTGTTTTAAAAAGTCAACTTGAGACTTATGTACGTCAAAACTTCAAGAAAGATGAAATTTTGGACTTTATCAACAGGGATTTTTCTCATCATTTTTCTGGAGGTCCATCAAGCTTTCGGACATTAGGAAGAATGCTCAACCATTTTGGAATAAAGTTCATTGATAACCACTGTCCTCTTGAGGATGTTCGTTATGCTGTTGAGGCTGAACTAAAAGGTGCTGGAAAAAATTTGGGTTACCGTGCCATGACTCAGAAAGTGAGACAAAAACATAAACTAAATGTTCCCAGAGATTTAGTCTATGCAGTCATGGTAGAAAAGGATTATGACAATGTTAAACAAAGAGGCCTAGGAAATAAGAAAAGAAAAAGAACAAATCACTTTCATACAAATGGTGTCAACTACTTTTATTCAATTGACGGTCACGACAAAATGATGGGGTACCAAAATTCAACATTCCCCATTGCTATCTACGGAATGCTTGAACAAGCAAGCAGAAAGATTGTGTTTTTGAAATGCTGGACCACAAACAGCAATCCAGATATTATTGGAAGCTGGTACATGGAGCTATTGGAATCAAGTAAAATTTTACCACAAAACATACGTATCGATAGAGGCACAGAAACTGGAAATCTATCAACAATACATGCATATTTGAGGTCGAAACAAGGAGATCTGGTTGATCCTATGGATTCTGTTGTATATGGACCATCAACAGCGAACCAGGTAGATTTTAAAGAAAATTTGTTTCTTTAGGGAATAGTACATTGACAGGCAGTGAAATGGTTGGAATCTTATTTATTTTAAATAGCAAAAGCTCTATATGGAAAACTTTTTGATTGATTGACTAATTTATTTCCCAATACTTTCACCTCCGATTTTGATTCCAGCATAGGAAGGCCACTTTTGGCTCATGTAGGTTTTGAGAACCCCCCCCCCTTTTATTAGGTACCGAAGAGTAAGTTTGAACCAATATAACTGAAATATCAGCATGAATATAAACAATGATCAATGTTACCAACTATTACCTTAAGCTAAGGGAATAAATTAATGCGAGAATAAATTAACACGGAATTTATTAATGCGAGCGACCCCCCAAATTTTTATGTTTTGCGGAATAAATTAATGCAAATAGGCCCATTTTAGGGATTTTGTGGAATTAATTAATGCAAAATACCCTTTTAAATTTGGTGAAAATCGCCCAAAATTTTGGCGAAAATCTCTCAAAGGGTCCCAAAAATGTCAAAATTCTTCTCTCAAAAAACAATGCGGAACTTATTAATGTGAACGGCCAAAATTCTCAAGTTTTGTGGAATTTAATTTTGCGAAAAAGGGCTAAATTCGCATTAATTAATTCTGCATTAATTTATTCCACATTAATTTTTTCTCGCATTAATTCATTCCCTTAAGCAGCCTTAAGGTAATCATAGTTCGCACCCCCCCTTTATAAATAGCCATCTTCTGAAAATTTCAGAAAGGGGGGTTATAGAATTTTCTGTAGAAAGGGGGAAGTTTTCAAAAAGGGGGAGGTTCTACTAGAAAGGGGGGTTAACACATTAACAAAGTTTTTGAACCCATCTTTCTAAATTTCTAGTTTTCCAGTCTTAGACCGGGTTAAAATCCTAAAAATTTTCTTACTCGCTTCGCTCGCAATTTACTTTAAACAATTTAGTGAAGGGAATGTTGAGAATATATGCAAGTGCACCTCTTAAAAGAGTGAATGAATATGCTATCATTTTAGTTACTAATGGATGGTGAATAATACCTTGAAAGGGGTAAAATTTTGTTGACATCGCAATTTTGAAAGGGGGTAGAAAGGGTAGAGGGTTGCTCTAGACTGGGGGTAGTGACCCCCTTCCAAACTATGTTAATCCAACACCCATGGATATTACATATACACCTTTTTTACTTAAGCATTTTGGCTGAGGCTCAGGTTATGCTTACAAAATCTATTGTTCCAAACCATAGAGCTATATTGTTTCGAAGACCATTTCTGATCCTTAGTATGCTTTATGCTTATTATAAGAAGAAAAAGGTGTACATGACTTTTTATATTATTTTTAGATTGAACGCTGGTGGAGGGAGCTTCACGAGAGACTGGAAAAAGGGATCAAATTAGATCTTGTTCAACTCCTTAATGAAAATAGCTACAATCCACATTCACAAATTGACAGGTAAGAAATAGAATGTGCCTTTGTTTTACAAGGTTAAGAATTTACCTAAGAATTTAACTTCTACTTCAAATTAGGACTGAAAAATTTTATGTCAGATATCATAGTTTCTTTCCCTTCTATGTTTAGGGGGCTTTCATTCCTTTGCATGATATTTTGAGGACTATTATGTGCTCCAGTATATATAGGGGGGCTTCCAAAAATCCGGTATTGACCGGTATTCCGGTATTAGACGGAAAAATGACCGGTATTCCGGTACTGAAAGGCCAAATTTCCGGTATTCGGTACTCGTCAGAACATTTTGGCCGGTATTTGCAAAATTTTTGACCGGTATGTCGGTATTTCATGAAAAAATTACTGGTAATCCGGTATTTCGTACCCTCGGAAGCCCCCCACTATATAGGTCAAATCATTGTAAATTTTTAAAGTATTGAATTGGTAAAGAGGTGGCTAATACAATTTTGGTTTGAATAAAATCTTTGGTTTTGGTTTTGGATGAAAATTTTTAACTGTTTTTTTTACCTATAGGAATATCTTAGCTTTCATTTGTATTCCAATGGTTCAAAGGGAATTAGACGAGTTTAGAACTATTGTCTGGAATTCTCATCGAATAAGAAAGCAGAGGCAAACACTTCTTCCCGATGGAATTCCTGATCACATCTATGAATTTCCAGAGAAATATGATCTTGCTGAATGTGGTATGGTATACTCCCTATTAAGTGGACAATTAATCAAGTAAACATAATACTGTCTTTCGTTGTCTATAATGTCTGACTCTTTTAATTAAAGTTATCATGTTGGATCCTCTTCGTTCATAAACAAAATTTTAAAGAAGACTGTATTTCTTTCTCCAGGAATTCAATTGAATCAAGAAATGATTGAAGATGTCAAGTTTCAGTCAGGAATTGATGGGAATGTGCCCCACTTTTTGTCTTCAGATTTCAAAGAGAAATGTGAATCAATCATCCCTCACCCTGAGGAAATTCCGCTACACTGTTTAAAAGTTGCATATCTGCACCTGAAAGATCAAATCTCTCATTAATAACATTTATTAAAAATATTATTGTGATGACGTGAACATATTTCTAAGTTTGATATTTCTTTTTTAAATGATTTTGGATCTGAAAAATACATTAAAAACATATAAAAATAAGTACTACATGAAATAATATTATTCTATTATTCGTACACTCGCAAGCCCCCTTTCATATTTAATTAAGAGGAAGGAGAGCAAATTTTAAAGAACAGAGTTGAAGGGAATACTAACAATTTGTTATTTCTTTCCAACGACCTTTTTCTTTTGACTTATAATTGTTAACTTCCATCTGTCTAACTTTCAAGTTTACTTTCTACAGATTAAAAAATAATTATTATAATGGCAAAAAAAAAGAACAACCCGGAATGGGACAGAATTATGAAGGATTCTGCTAATAAACGACAAGGCAAGTCTCCAGTTGCACCGAAAAGTGCGAATACAGCAAAAATCAACCGTATTTTATACCGCAATGAATTGCTAGTACAGAGGATGACAGACGTAATGGAAGGTAAAACAAAAGCGAAGTATAATACCTTTGGTGCAAGACAATTCGTACGTTTTAATGATCCGGACGTTACCATTGACGGAATTAAAAAAGCCTGTCAGAGACATTATGGAAGGTTGGATTCCTCAATCAATTTCAATCATTTGTCTTGTGATGTGCTGGCGACTTGCTTTGGTCCTTCTTGTGATGATGTCGAACAAATCCCCGACATTTCACTTATTCTTGTGAGGTTCACAAGTGAAAAGCAATCGAAGATTAAACAGCGGGGTTGTTCGATCATTAAATCTCCATCAACATTAACTAAGGTTTCATCAACCTCAACAAAAGTGCAATCTTCGTTCTTGTCCGTAAAAAGTACGAAACCGAGGAATCACGAGGAGCCAGCACCCTCCTTGACCCTCTCTACAATGCTCAAGATTGGAAAAGGAATCAAGACCACGAAAGATCCATTAAAGATCAAAGTAAGCAATTTCAACCTTCCTACTCAAACTTGGGAAAATATGGGATGTGTCAATTTCTTCCTGGAAGATTCTCCTCTAGGACAGGGAACTTTTCGTAATGTATACAGTGCCACATCTGACGATGTAAGATTCCCTAAAAGATGGGTTGTCAAGAGGTACAAAAAAATTGCAATCGATCTCATCCATCAAAGGGAAAACACTTTAGAGAACCATACAAAAACTGCTGTTCAAATGACAAAGCTATGCGATAACTTTTGTTCTCAGCTTGAAAACGAATCAACTTCAGGGATCAATTTCAAATATGTGAAAGTTTTCTATGGTGTTCTGGTCACAGATGAAGGCAACGAGTACGTCACTATTGAAGAACAAATCGATGGGCACTTTAGAAAGTATTTGAATAACGACGGCATTTGCAAAGAGAAGGCAAATGATCTTGAATGCAAGGCTCAATGTCTTGCCCACTTCTCCTTTGAGAAGACCAACCACCAATTGCTTATAACGGACGTTCAAGGGTTCGGACAAAAGCTTACGGATCCTGAAATTGCTACATCTTCTTTTAAGGATGGTGATTTGCCATTATTTTGCGTTGGTAATATTTCGCGAAAAGCGATAAAGCGCTTTGCCCTTACACACAATTGCAATTCATATTGTAAACAAGTCGGCTTGAAATCCATCAATAAAGTAACTTATGCTGATTATGATGACAGTATTGAAGGAGTGGCTTGAGATGCATCAATAAAGTAACTTACCCTAATTACTACTACAATATTGAAGGAGTGGGTGCAAAGAATCTGTCTTTCTCCCTATCGATGTATTTCACGTTGATATTCTGTTCTGCAGACATTTTGTTCCAATTTATTTTGTTGAGATATTTAGTTTTGAAATTTCATTTAGAAGCCGTTGCAATTAAAAGTTGTTAATCATAGTTTCTAGAGGGGTCAAGACCCCCCCTTCAGTAGGAAGACCCCCCTTAAGTGGCAACCCCCTTACGAAAATGGAAAATTTTTTGAGACCCCCTTTACATTGCAACCAATGAAGTTTGAAGTACACAATATATGGTGAACAAGGTGAAAAAAGCACCGCAGGCAAAATCTTTACAATTTTCATTGTCAAAACAGAAGTACTGTAAACCTTTTAGCACCGCAGGCGAAAATTTTTTTCATCAAGATGAAAATTTCAATTTTTATATTTGAGATAACCCCCCCCCCTTAAGTAGGAATACCCCCTTAACTGGCAACCCCCCTTAGGAAATTCAAACTTTCAATACCCCTCCCCCTTGCTTGGGTTTCACCAAAATCCCAGACCCCCCTAAATGAAGGGTAAAGACTATGTGTTACCTATTGGAAAATAATTGGCTCAACATTACACCTCTCAGCTTGTACCGTTTCGTTTTAAAAATTTAATTTTGCTTGTTATTTTATGTCTGACATTGTTTGCTTTGTTTTTTTCACTGCTTTTGTCGTCATTTTTTCGACTTAAGTATGTATGTTATCTCGTTTATTGATTTTTACTTATAGTTTTGTTTGTTTTAGTGATTTATGACAAGGCTTATCCAATAAAACCATAGAATATTCCATTTAGGGAATTAATTTTTCGCGATTTTGGGTATAATTCGCGAAATTTAGTTCCGCGAATCATGATTTCTCCAAAAATCTGGAAAAAAAAAGTGGCCCAAAAGTCGGTGTCTTTCGCGAAAATTAGTTCCGCGAAATGCGCAAATTTCGAGTGTTATCCACGAAAATTAGTTCCCGAGAAATTTAATTCCCTTAAGGTACGTTATTTGTTTAAAGCAGTACTCTTCTGTGCCTAATTTGAAAGGGGATCATTTTGCAATTACTCAACCCCAAAATCACTTTATTATGACCAGGCCCCGTTTTGGCATTTATTGAGTTTTTTGCCAAAAAGGGAAATACCTTCATTTTCCTAGGTTTTTTTGTTAAAATCACCCCAAAATAACCTTATTATGACCCCCCCCCCATTTTACGGATTTTTTTGGAGTGCTACCCCCCCCCCCTGCTTATTAGACTATACCCTTCTTGCTTATTAGACCCCCCTACAGTTGGGCAGAAAAGAGTAGGTTTTAAAAAGTTTTTTTTTTAATTTTTGTGATTATTCGTGCTATATTTGCTATTTTACTGCAAAACTATACATGTTGGTTGTGAAATACGCATTATTAACGCTTCTTTAATGCCAGTAAACATTTATATAAGTTAACAAAACTGCTCAACGATCTTGTTTTAAAGATTTTGAGATTTGATTCTTTGACATTGCCTGCAAAAACGAAAGTTTAGAATTTTTAAGCTTGTTTGTATTTGTATATTTTTGCTCATTTTATTGTACATACATTTCAACGACGACTAAAACATCGATTGCTTCATTGAAGATTTATTGTCTATTGAAGAATTTTGTGACTTTTCCCATACTTAATTATTTTTTACATCCCCGCCCCCTAAGCTCCCCCTAAGCTACCTAACTATCGGGGAACTGTGGTTTTTGGGTTTTTCTCGCAAAAGGGAAGCTCAGGGAAATGAAGGTAATTTGGGCAAAATAATATTCTGAACAATTGCAAAGTGGCTCCTTCTCTCGAACAAATTCGCTGGCACGGTGAAAATTTTCGAATAAACTCTATAACTCGAACCTCCATAACTCGAATGTTCACTTCTCTCGAACGAATTTTCTTGTCCCTTGAAAGAATATCCAGAAGCAGCCAACGAGCCCATTTCCTCGAAATATCTGTTTCCCTTTTCCAGGAGAGCTTTTTTTGAAAATTGGGGAAACAGATCTGATTTTCTAGAAGAGACCTTTTCCTTATAACTATCTGTTTCCCCGCTCCAGCTGATGACGTCATCAGAGAGAAACAGATCAATACTTCTAGGAGATGACATAATAAATTGGGAAACATATCTGTTTCCAAAAAAGATGATATTGCATTGGAAACAGATTGAACTTTATGGGGGAAACAGATATCAATAACAAAAAGAAAGGGAAACATATGGAAATTTCCAGGAGAGGGGAACAGATATCCTATATTCGGGAAAACAGATCAAAATTTTAATTCTGAAAATTGTGGAAACAGATCAAATTTTCTAGGAAAGATACTTTGAGAATAAAAATTTAGGTTTTGCGGAGAAACAGATCTTCATTTCTAGGAATAAGATTTTTGAAATATTCGGCCAACAGATCAAATTTTCCAGGAAGGGTATGTCTGGGAAACAGATATTTAAAAAAAGGTCCTCGTTGGATGCTTTCGAATATCAGGCTATTTCGCCTCTATATATCGAACTCTCCATAAATTGATCGATTATTTGCTCTTCCATGAGACTCTACTGTATATTCTGACTCTCCCGAAGCTGAAAAATTTGGTAGCGAAGGACTATTCACAATTTCCGGGGTGAAAAATTGCGTATTTTTCTACTTATTTCACTAAAGAAGATTGATAACAAAATAGAGAATTCTTCCGTTCAATAGTTAGCCCTCAATTAACAGCGCTCCATATGGATCTCTCAAACGCAGTTTTTATTTTGAAACTTGCCGAAATTTTAGTGGCACAGCTCGGCCACGAGTTGGCCGACCGATGCCAGCAATTAAAATCTGAATAGAAAACAAAAAAAATTTAAAAACAAAAAACAAAAATAAAAAAAATAAAAAAAAGAAAATAATAAAACGAAAATAAAAAAACGAAAATAAAAAAAAATAAAAAAAACGAAAATAAAAAAAATGAAAAAACGAAAATAAAAAAAAATATAAAAAACGAAAAGAAAAAAAATAAAAAAAAATGAAAATAAAAAAATTAAAAACGATAGAAAAAGGAGAAAATCCGTAAAAAACTTAACTGGCATTCCTCGGCCACCATAGATGGCCATAGTGGTATAAAACAAAATTCCTTTCCCTTGGCAGTTCAAATGCTTAATTGCCTTTCCAACCTGAGATATTGACGGAAAAAATCCAATCCAATTCACCCTTTCCCCAATGGTAACAAAAAGCGTTCACATGGATGAATGAGGACAGAATTACCTTGAGTCAAAACGGTCTGATTTTGTGTTTAAGTTATCTGCAAATCTATCAATTGTGATTTTTCCAAAATTTATATAATCATACCGGGTGCAACAAAAAAAAGTATACAAGTTTGTCGAGATATTGTGAGCTTCAGGGTTTATATTTTTTGTTCATTCTTTTTTTATTGTATAGAGAATGCTCTGACTTGAATTTTACATTAAATTTTAAAAAGTATTTCGAAAGTTATTTCCAAAAAACTGACTTTTTTCAAAAAATCATTGATAAAAGCAGTCACGCTATAAATAAGACAAAATGACCAAAACACAATTTCATTGTCTTTTTTATTCTTTTTTTCTCCTATATTTGCCAGCGGTGTGTCCATCTTATTTACGCGTCATGAATATTTACAACACCAGCAAACTCAATGCAGACCCAAGTTCTTTGAGCAACTAGTTAAGGAAAGGTTTTCTCACGTAGCACACCACACCTCTCTTGGAGACTTCCAGGAAAATTTTCAGCTTTACCAAAAATATTTTTCCACATGGGAATAGCTTGTTTTACCATATTCTTAAATTCTGTAACTTCTGCATTTTTTGGTATTTTTATGTGTAAAGAAGGTAAGTGCCTAGCCTGGATATCCAGGCTGTAAACTATTTCACAGTCTAGTTTTTGATATTTTATGTTCTGGTTTACAGCCTGATCTCCCTAGAGCGATTTGCATTCTCTTTAAGAGAATGCAGTCCGCTTGCTTGCGCTCACTTCGTTAAAACCGTAAGGGCCAATCTACACGGCGTGGATCAATTCTAAAGCAAAAATAGGATAGTCCTCCAGTTGCTAGTGAAGACAGGGCTTTCTGTTACATGAAAGCATGAAAAAGAAGAAAACAGAGGCAAGTTCATTTTCCAAGAAAACATGGTTGGTCATGATAATGCATGCAAACTTTTTTATGCACTTTGGTGTAATCTTTGGATGTTTTAAATAGTTTTAGATCTTGTAAGACTGCTTTTTATTAATTTCTGTTTTGCTGCCCTGGGTTGGCTAGGAAACATGGGTTTGCACTTTCATTCTCTAGGGAGACCAAGCTCTATAATTTTAGAAATTTGTATGTTGAGGTAAATTTTGTTTTTTCTAAAATTTTGAGCTTGGATATCCAGGCTAGTAAGTGCCAAGAGAAAAGTTTGCTCGCTGTTTTTGATGATTTTTTGAAATTTCGACATTAAAAAAAAGTCAGTTTTTTTTAAATAATTTTCGAATTACTATTTCAAACCTAATGTATATATAATAGCTCAAAATTCAAGTTAGAGCATCCTCTATGCGATAAAAAAATGAACAAAAAATCTAAATCCTGAAGCTCACAATATCTCGACAAAGTTGTATACTTTTTTTGGTGCACCCGGTATATATTATATTTTAATATAATTAAAGCTTTCTGTATCGAAATGGCCTCCGCTGTTTGGTTATCATCTCTTGGGATCCATGATGATGATGAGAACTTGCCCTCCCATTTCTTTAACAAAAGAAACCAATAGCAACCCCAATCAGATCACTGCTACCCACGTGACCCTTTTGTTCTCCATTTTCCGAGCCCCTGCCCACAAAACCGCTTTTTGAGACTCGCCCTGGCATCGACTTGCCCTCTCATCTTTTTTTTGGACCTAAATCCGGGTACCCCGGTGGAGGTCCTCTAAACTAACCCATGTCGGTTCGTTCGTCCGTTCGTTCGTCTGTTGGCAGCTTTTCTCAGGATTGGCTCATTAGTTTTTTCTGATTATTGCACAATGATGCAAAATGGCAATGCCCGAAATGTAACGGATTCCGAAAAAAATTTCCGGCCGAAAATGCCGGAAATATCCCGAAAAATTTGGTTTTTTGCCACTTTCTCTAGATTTTATCATTAGTTTTCTGATTTTTTGTTCAAAGATGCGTATTAACAGTGCCCAAAACATGGCCGAGTCCGATTTTTGAGAAAAATTGCCGTTTTTCTGGATTTTCATTGGACTTTTTCCTTATAATTGGTTGTTTTTTCATTCAAAAACATTATTAATAGCAATGCCCACCATCAAGCATGGTTCAATTTTCAATGAAATTGATTTTTGAAGCCGGAACTATTCAAAAATCGCCGTAACAACCTATTTTCGCTGGAAAGACAGTATTTCTTGAATTTCTCGAGCTTAACTTTATATATTTTTTTGAAATTATGTAGCTTGTTTATTTTTATTTTATTTTTTTTCTTTCGTTTTTTATAATTCTTTTTTCAGATTAAGGTCTTTATATACAGCTTTAACCCTATAATAAGTAGGGTTAATCTTTACATTATCATGTCAACTAAGGGAACTTATGACTTTACGTTTACTTTTTTATGTGACTACAACATTATTTAATATTGAGGCACTGTTTCAAATTGGGGAGTAAAAAATAAATTTTTCTAATAATTTTTCTTTGATTTCAGACTTAAAATGAAAAAACAATATTTACAAAAAAATATATCTCATACTGCTAAATAAAATATATACACTGACACATGCATATTTCTGAATAATAATGTAATTTTTCTTTTCATTTAAGACAACATATAGCTTTCATATTAACAACTTATTACATTACTTTTCGCCATTTATTGGCATGTTGTTCCTGTATCGTCAAACGCAGTTGTTAGGAGAGTTTTTCATCAGGGTGATATTCAAAATAATTTTTGATCAACTTCGATGCGATTTGTAGACCAACAATACGACACATTCAAATGATATATTAAGCAGATATTCAATGGGTAAAAGTTGGTTATTGAGATTTATTAACCCAAGGTGATGTAATATTCAACGAGGCGAAGCCGAGTTGAATATACATCACCGAGGGTTGATAAATCCAATAACCAACGAAAACCTATTGAATATATGTTTTATTATATACCTAGAGGCAAAAACGAAACATTATATATGGCAATTGTTAAACGTTTCACATAAAACATTCCAATATAATTGAACGTTCGAATGTTTTTATCTTTTAATAATTTTCTTAATTACTTTGAGTCATAAAATGTGTTCATGAAATTGACAATAGATTTATTTTAATGAATTTCTTTGATATAACAACAAAAACGACAAAGAAATCAAACTTTGAAAGCAAAATTTGAAAAAAAAGTTCTACCGTGGTATAATAGCCATGGTATATCAGGAATTATTCAATGGCTGTTTTTGCCTACAGGTATATAATAACTTGTCACAGTAAAACCAATTTTCTCCGTCTATGCGAGAGTGTATAGAATATAACGTAGTCAGAAAAAAACACATCATCTTTCTAATGAATATTTCGGCCAACTGGCCTTTTTCAACCTAATATAATATAATAATAACAATAAACAAACATAAGAAATTTCAAAAAAAATATATTTCCTCTGCATAATCATTTAGTTTTACATTTTGTAATATTGTGGACTTTTTGCCGAGATAACAATTTTAGAACCTTAAAATCTACTATTTGTTTTTCTTTCGACTTCGTAGTTTTGTGGCAATGTCCTTTTGTTCTCAACTGAAAACCATTTTCGTGGTACCTTTAGTTTTTATCTTTTTCACGCCATCGTCCAAGTTTATTATAATTCCATCATCTTCATCATCCTCTTGTAAGACGCCAGTATCTCTAAAGTTTAGCGATTGGCCACTTTCTTCTTCGTCTTTGATCTCGCCTTCTTCGGGTTCGTTGTCTTCAAATTCTGCTTGCTCTCTCGCTTGAGAGACGGCATCACCCACTATTCTTGTTTTCTGAATGTTTGGAAGATGTTTATTCACTTGTCGGTAAAATGAACTGTCCTCCTCAGCGTCTACATTTTCGCTGTCGTCGATTTGTAAATGAAAAGACATTGAAATGAAAGCTTCGAGAAAAAAAAGTTTTGGGTTTTTTCATCTTCAAGACGGAGAAGTGAGACTCGGTCGTTGGAGCTATGATTGTTTTTATAAAAAAAGTGTTAAAAAAAGGGCACCAATGCGAAAGTTCAGATTGTAATCTGTTTTAATCAGAAATGTTAAAAGGAAAAAATCGATTATCTCCTCTTGTTTTGACTTTCTCAACGCTTTCCATTTACACAACGAGTCCATTGCTACAAAAATACAAAAAAGAACAAGTGATAGAAAAACAGTCCTTTGTGACTTAATTACAATTTAAATGGAAGTTCCATAACAGACCAGGATGAACATAGAAGGGATTTTAGATATAATAAGTTTTAATTTATTTTTTATTAGCGCGCATACACATCTTTTTACATTCTTTTATATGTGGTGGTATCTAATTAACACTGCTTGGCCTACCTACCTACACAACCCTATTTCCATCATATAGGAGGATATTTTCACAAATGGCCGAAATCCTGTGGAAAAACTGAGGAACACATAATGTGTTTTCTTGAAATATTTTTTGACTCATATTGATCACTAGTTTTGCATTGATGGATTTCTATGTCATGATATTTTCCTTTTCAATTCCAACCTGATTAATTTTCTGTGAATGTTCATTATAGATTTTTGTTGTATTTGTATTGTCTTTTTGTTTTGTGGGTTTCGTCTTTATTGTTTCCATTTTGAGTAGTTGAAGGTTTTATACGTCTAGACTATATTACCGTCTTGTTCATTCTCGAACCAGCCGAAGTGTTCGCTTTTTCCTCTTGTTCTGATTGTTCAGGCGTCTCCTTTTTCTGTTGTGAGTCCGGTGCTGTAGATACAAAACGTGAGAGAAAAATAAACAAACCGTTTAATGCAACTTGAAATAAGAGATTAAGTTAAAGTTTAAAGATTTATTTTACAACAGACATTTTACTGAATATTAAGATATGGATAAAATAAATTGACATTTACCGTTGAAGAAGTCTTTATTCATTCCCACGCCAGAGAAAGTGATTGCTTTGGAACACATCTTCTTTTTCTTGGCTGATGTCATTGCAGCTTTCTGACTTTTGACTTTGTGAGTCGCCAATTTCATACATTCTTTCATTTCATCATAATCGTCTTCTGGTAAACCAGAATCAAGGCGCCCAAGGACGTGAAGGGCCAAGCTAAAAATTCTGTAATAGAGACAAAATACAAGGATACTTGCTACAGGGTTAATTTGAAAAATAATCCGCAATAATTTTATAACAAAAATTCTATAATTTCCGCTTTTGTTTTATCTTATGACTTACAGTAGATTGATTAAAACGATTTGATTGATTAATCTTAAAACGAATTTTTCAGTTATTCGAGCTCCCGGTTATTCGAAGTAAATTCTTATCCCCCTTGGAGCTACGAATAACCGGGAGTCTACTGTTTTTTTTTCACATTGTAGGGATCGATGATCAAACAACTGGACGACCCAATTTACATTCCCAAGGGGTTGTGTAAGGAGCAAGAGTTCCTGAATATGTAAATATCAATAGTAGTTTTTAACATGTAATATATCTAGACATTGTCACTTTTTAATGATACTAAAAAATTCTCTCTTCACTATTTCACCCCATCCCCCTTTTTTTGAAGGGAAAATTGTACCCTTCGTTTGCAAAATTGGTTGTCACTTTGTAAAGATAGTAAAAAAATCTCCCGTCACTATTTCAAAGTTGTCTGATATGGAGAGTTCTACCATGACCACAGACAAAGAAGGTTTTGAAGGGCTAGATCAGAATCTATGCGGCAAAAAGTGAAGTCAATTTTGGATGGGATTTCTTAACGTTGGCAGGCGGTCAGCGCAAAATACCTCCGATTGATAGATTAGAAATAGAATTTTATCTACATTCACAAATTTTGTGACTTGAAAATAATTTTAACCATTGAATTTATGAAGAAAAATGCACGGGTATTCGAATTTGATGCCTTGTGCTTTATATCTATGGTCTTGACGGATTGGATTAAAATTTTTTTTTCTCTTTTATCACCAAAATAATGGTTATATAACAAATATTGTTTTCTTTTCTTTTTAACAACCATGTATAAGTTTTGTTTTTTGTTTTTAAATCCGGGGGGGGGCACTCATATGATCTGGCCTACGTCATGTGCCGCGCTTAAGGGTGGGGGTTTTTCAGTGAGATTGCACTGCGAGGGTCGAATTTTAAAACAAATTCAAAATAATTGATAAAAAGAAAAGTTTTTACTTCTCGTTTGTTTGAAAAAGTTTCTCTTGTCTGATAATTACAGCCGACAAGAATAATTTTCTCAGTTCTCTCAGAAACAGAAAAAAGCTTCTTTTATCACGCAGATTTACAGTTGAAAAATAAAGTGCACTGTAAGGGTTGGGTAAATCATGAGAGCTAGAACAACGGAGAATTCTAAATGTAAACAAAGTCAAAGTGCAAAGTTTGAAATTTGTGTTAATTTGTGTTACTTTTATTGTCTGAAAAAATATTATTTTGATAGAAGACTTTTTTGAAAACTCAATATTGGAGGCTTTAGTACAAATAAATAGTAAACAGTTTTCAGTTTTTCTCTTTAAGATCAATCTTTTTCAATAAATAGCAACAAACTAGCCGTCACCCGGCGTCGCACCCGCCGAGTAGAGTGTTGTTGAACACATCAAAAGCCCTTTGGATGGTGGGGAGTAACGCCTCAATACCAACATCACATTTATTATAGCAGATTATAGAACGAAAAAAATTTCGAGTCGGTCGGTCTAAAAAGTGAGTCGGTCTGTCATTCTAAAAAGTGAGTCGGTCGGTCGTTCTAAAAAGTGAGTCGGTCGGTCTAAAAAGTGAGTCAGTCGGTCTAAAAAGTGAGTCGGTCGGTCTAAAAAGTGAGTCGGCCGGTCTAAAAAGTGAGTCGGCCGGTCTAAAAAGTCAGTCCGTTGGTCGTTCTAAAAAGTCAGTCCGTTGGTCGTTCTAAAAAGTGAGTCGGTCGGTCTAAAAAGTAAGTCGATCGGTCTAAAAAGTGAGTCGGTCGGTTTAAAAAGTGAGTCAGTCGGTCGTTCTAAAAAGTGAGTCGGTCGGTCTAAAAAGTGAGTCGATCGGTCTAAAAAGTGAGTCGGTCGGTTTAAAAAGTGAGTCGGTCGGTCGTTCTAAAAAGTGAGTCGGTCGGTCTAAAAAGTGAGTCGGGCGGTCTACAAAGTGAGTAGGTCTGTCTACAAAGTGAGTCGGTCTGTCTACAAAGTGAGGCGGTCGTCCGTTCTACAAAGTGAGGCGGTCATCGGTCGGTCTACAAAGTGAGGCGGTCGATCGGTCTACAAAGTGAGGTGGCCGGTCGGTCTACAAAGTGAGGCGGTCGGTCGATCTTAAAAAGCACGTGCAAGAAAATGTCCTTAAATTCACAACCAAAACTTTTCCACCTTTAAAATGCATTTTAAAATATCAAGGGAAATTCAATCATTAGCTATCAGGTTTAAACTTGTTTACTTACTGTAAAAGCTAACCAGTTCTTATCTAACCACAACCATTTGGGTACCGCATCTACCATCTGACAACCATCATAAAAAAGTGAGTTCAAACTTTTTTGATGTTGCAAGTATTTAATTCTTCAATTATACCTAGCATTGTCAAAGTTGATAAAATGTCCATCCTGTTTTTCAAGAAAGAGATTGCATCTCTCATGCCAAACCAAACGAAGAATCAAATCCAGGAAAGATTAATAATAAAACTTCATCATCAACCATTTCTTGTAACAATCAAACAAAAATCATGATCCAATTCAACTCATTAAAGCATAAAAACCAAAGAAAAACAGCGAAAGTGCAGTAGCAACCACTTGTTTATTTTTGCCGCCATCTTTATTTTGACTGTTAGAAAGCAGTATGGTCCGATCAAAAATACGCTTCCGAACCGGGCGACGTTTCCCGATCGGCAAGGAACCGTAGGGATGTTTTCCGGTGACGTGTCTCAAAAGAAACGTACTCCGCCTCGAAAAAAGAACACTGTACTGTTTTCCCGCTCGGAGCTCGATCTAAAAAGAGACTTGGAAAAAATCCATAATGGCCACCCCACGGCTCATAGAAAATTAGACTTTTAGTATATAGAAGGAACAAAGTGTAATTTCAATCACTGTTTGTGATAAAAATATTTCTAATGTAAAAATGAACATAAAGAGTTGACTTAGCATACCTTATTGGTATATATTTTCGCGTGTTACAAATTTTCTCGAAACAACGTGTTTCGCCTGTATAAATTTCGCGATTCACTAAACTAGGTATTTTCAGAAAGTGGGAATATAAAGCAAGAAAAGACTGATTTTGCTTGAATACAACGTTTTTGATGTAAAAGTACTAACAAAATACTAAGAAAAATTTTTTCGCGAGTATTTAATTTCGCGATTTTGTAATTTTGAAATATTTAAACGGTATTAAATTTCGCGAAAATTGACCAAAAAACTCGCGAAATTAAGTACCCGCGAAAATTTGTAACACGCGAAAATATATACCAATAAGGTACTTTAGAAAGTTACGTACCAAACCCCTGTTTTTCTGATCTACAATGTTGGTCATAATATATTGGCAAAAGTCAATTGTTCTTGTTTCTTGTGGATAATTTGGGCCAAGACCCCCTTTTACCGCCAGTTCAATGTTGGAAAGAAGTTTGAAAAGAATTGCACACCTCTTCCACCCATCAACATTTATTTTGGGGGTGAAGGGGAGGGGGATTTTTTTATCTCAAAGGTTTTTGACAAATATTTTGTCCAACATTGTCTGAATTTTGAAAAAAAAATTAAAAAGGGGAGGGACACACTAGGAAAAATGGGCACAAAAAGCAAGCGAAATAAGGCATATCGAGCTTACATATACTATTTACATAACTCTCCAGACATCCCAGACAAGTTTTTCACCACAATATTTATTTTTGAATGAAAAATTTAAGTTACATCATAATCAAGTCATTACAAGCCTCAGGATGACCTGCTAACCACAAATTTCACTTAGAAAGAAAGTGCCGTGACCCATGTGGTACTTTATGTCCGGAGTTTTGCATATCCGGAATTTCGAGCGCCCGATTTGAAAAGAAAGATGGTAGCTGAAGTTGCGTAATGTTCAGCCACGAGCTTGGAGGGCCTGTCTGAGGCATGTCTGGAGTTCCAAAAGTGGAAAGTCCTACGTTTTAAAACTTCTATGTACATGGTAACTTCTATTTAGAATAAAATGCTCTATTTTAGATAATAAAAGTCAAGACTAAATAAAGTAAAGCACAAGATGGCTGAAGTTGGTTCTCGGTCTGTTTATTTGGTGACTTACAGTCAAGCGGACAGACGAAAGTGTGAAAGCGCAGAAAAATTTGCAGAAATTATCACCGCAGCTTTTGAAAATTGCAAAGTTTTACAATAGGCAAGTTCAGAAGAATCACATTCAGAGGGGGGGGGGGTTTCCACTATCATTTGGCACTTAAATTTGATAGAGTCAAAGGTTGGAAGAAGGTGAGAGACTTCATTCAGCAGAGGTATGATATTTGCGTTAATTTCAGTAACAGTCATGAGAATTATTACAGTGCGTATACCTATGTGATTAAAGAAGGCAGCTATGTTTTGAGTCAAAATCACCCAGTCTACACAGGATCTCCGAAAACGGGCAAAGCTTCTCGCAAAAGGAAGGAAGGCAGGAGTGAATCAGATGAAAGTTCAGCAAGTTGTTCCAGGTCGAGAAGGTCGATCACAGTTTTGGATGTACATGAGATGATTGTAAAGCAGAATGTTAAGACTGATGATGAGTTATATAGGCAAGCGAGCAGAGAAAAAACAGATGGGAAAGTTGACTTGGCTGAATTCATATTGAAGAAGCGAGAGAACAGGCGTCGCGAATTGATAAAAACTGCCTGGAAAATCGAAAACGCAGAGAAAGCTTGCGACCCGAGGGCATGTCCATAATTTATATTTTTGAAGCGACCGGCCAATTGGCATGCTCTTGCCCAGAGTATTGCAAGTGGTATGAGATGGCAGGTCAGGTCCTTTACAATAATGATATCGATATCACAAAATTTGCTGCAGGCATCTATAACGCGCTATCCCAAGGCCGCAGAAAGTTTGCGAATTTCATGATCACTGGACCTACAAACTGTGGGAAAACATTTTTACTTATGCCCTTGACAAAAATTTTCAACATATTTCTCAACCCCGCATCTGGAACTTTTGCTTGGGTAGCCCTCATAAACCTTCAATTATCTGAAAAGCATTTAAAAAGCATTAGAAAGCAATGTTAAATGGTAAATAATCTGAAAAGAGTTCAAAAACAATCACAAAACTAACGGCATGGATAGCTTTTGAATCACAAACTACAGATGCTTTTTGGATGACTTGAAAGCAATACAGACAGTATCCATGTGGATAGTTTTGAGATGGAAAATTCCAAATGTTGTTTAGATGGCTTAAAAACCAATCTTTGCGATATTCATTTGGATAGCTTATGGATGAGAATACCCCGATGCTTTCTTGATGGGAATTTATACATTTTCTACAAAAATCTTAAAGAAACAGTTTTTTATAAAATAGTAGACGCTTTCCAGATGGTTTTAACCACCACAAAGAGCTTTTAAATTGTAGACTTATTTGTTAATTTTTGAAAAAGTGTTGAGCTATCAAAATCAGGGCATTCCCGAAATTTTGCGTTTTCTGGTAGAATTTGATTTCCCATATCTGCAATATAATTTTTGCAGTTGCATTTTCCAAGACAGAAATACTGGAAAAAATAAGCTGAATAAAATTCTTCTTTAGAAGAGAAATAAAATTGAAAATTTGGGGGGCATTCAAAAAGTACGTTTGTAGATTTTCACTAATTTTTAAACCCTCTCCCCCACCCTCTGTTCGTCAGCGTTTGTTTCGAAGTAACCCCCCCTCCAGTACGTTCGTTTATTATCTCTAACATTTTTACCCCCACTCCAATTTTGAAAGTTTCAATTTTACACTTAAAATAAAAATTATTTTCTCGAGTTTATAAAATCGTCTTGAAGATAATTATTGGAAAAATAAAGGTGAATATTTTCTCACACTTGATATAGATAATAAAATTGGTCAGTCTTTCGAATAATAGAACACCAATTATAACAATCAAGACTTGACCCCTCCCCCTGTCCGCTTTCTGGCTGACCCTCCCCCATTCGGTGACGAACGTACTTTTTGAATGCCCCCCTTTCAAATTTTCTGACAGCATTAAAGTAACAGAATACAATATTAATATATACCTGTTGAAAGGTGGATGCATTAATTGAAATATGTCTTCTTTTTCAAGCTGATTTGTATTTGTAATATTTAATTATTATGTTTATTTGATTTGAATTTTTAGTTAACTCTGAAAAAAAAGAAAAAAGGTTTGTTAAAGTTGTCAAAAACTATAATAGTGTACCAAAAGAGGAATGGTTCCAATTTCGAAATCACAAGCAATTAATCTGAACCTTTTCAAGAAAAGTCAGCTAATACTTGAGATAACGGAATTAAATAGCAGAAAACGGCTAAATACTAATTATGAAATCTCAATATACATCTTTTACATAGTATCAGCATAAGATAATTAGTAGAAATATATACAAGAAAGTATGCAATAAGAATAAAATTTGCTTCTTAAATAATCTTACAATATTCTAAAATTTATTAAAAATGTAAGGAATAAATATTTTTCATGCTAAAGATACCCCTGATCCCTTGTCCCAAAATCCCTTGTCCCCAAATCCCTTGTCCCAAGATCCCTTGAAAAGAAAATTTGATTTAACAAGAGTTAGTTTTGGCTGACAAAATACTTCACTTTTGGGCGAGTTTTCAGGATTTTTAGTATTTAAATTTCATATTTGGTTTTATTATTAGTCCTACTCATTGGTGCTGCTGAGAAAAAAAAATCAGTCTGTTTCATGAGGATTCACAAAATCAATTAAAAACAGCTTATTTGTTGTGAGTTTCTTCACATTCGTTAGCGGTTTCACACAAGCTTTCTTCTCGACAATGTCAGCAAGTTCAATGACTTTGAAATTTGATACTGAAATAGTGATATGGATCTACATCAAAAGTTATATCAAATACTTTTAAGACTGTTGATACTAATACTAATTTAGTTGGAGGTTTCATAACTAAGAAATCCTACAAGTTTTGATTCTTTGGTCAGCCCTAAATGTTTTCCTATTTAAAAAATATCATTAACCCCGTTTATGAAATACCTGTTGTAAGACTTAATGTGTTCAAGAGTTATCTTTCTACCACCCAAACTTCCAGAAAAATCACTTTTAATTTGTTCAACAAGGAGACAATGACAAATACACCATCATTTTGATTTACCTAAAAGTAAAATTAAGAAACAACATTAAAGTATTTGATACATTAAATGATTTGAAAAGAATTGATCTAGTAAATTTTAATCCCTGCCCTTATTATAAAAAGTTGGTTACTTTAAGGAAGGTCTGTATCAATCCAGCTTGATTAATACCATCTGTTTTGAAAATGATAGCTGCATTTGACCTTCTTGGTGATCGTTTATAGCCAAGGGATTTAAATATCACTCCATTATGTTTCAACTTATGGAATTCAGTAAGATTTGATCTGAAAGTAAATGATTGAAATCGAATGAAAAGAAAAGAAGCATATGGTTGTCGATGAATATTGATCAGACTCAAAGTTGAAATTAGTATTTCAAAGCTTGCTCATTCTCCTTTGAAATTTTGGCTTTCTTAGATGCATGTTTGATCATTTTTGCATCTAGGCAAGGGGTTTTTTTATTCACACTCTCACAATTTCATTTGACTAGGAATTAATTGGTTTGCCACTCTTTACTGAATTAGGAGGGTATAATTCATACTTATTGTTGGCCTTTACAAAGTTTACAATCTGCTTTTGTGTCAAGAAATTTTCTGGATCAAAATTTTTGAATGGCCCATACATCTGAAGAGATCGCTTTCCTGAATGGCTTTTACTGTAAATGGAAAGGAAAAACATATTTTTGTTAAACTACTTAGAAGGTGTTATTACATTTACAAATGAAACTTACAGCATTTAATTTCCACAAATTAAGCATAAATTTTCAGATATGAAAAAAGAATTCCTCACCCATCTCTTTTGACAAGCTTGTTGTATAGCGATTTCTCTGCAGAGCCATCTAACATCTTTGATGCATGAATTGGTAATTTTTGTGCAGCAGAGATAGCTTTAGTTACCTGGGATTGAGGATAAAATAATCAGGCAATCAGGCAATCATTCATTAAAAAAAGATGAAAAATAATTGAGACAGTCAGATGCAGTCAAAATTTAAAAAAATCCACTTTGAGTGAAAATTCCATACCTGTTCTTCAACCTTGCGAATAAAAAAGAATAAGAGTAAATGGACTACCATAGGGACTACTATGTAGGTAAGTTTAAGAGTTTAAAAGTTTGAGACTTTTTAAGTCTAATATTATGTCCCAGGTGCAGTATAGTTACACTTAAAATTATTTAAAATAAAACAGTCTTTACCATAAAGTTTATCTGTTTGAAATACGAATACTTTTAAATCTTCCTCAGCAGATTCAATTTCATTTTGTGTTATTGATAGCTTTTGTAAAGTATATATCCCTTTGACAAGGAATAGAAAATGACTAAAATAGAAGAGACACGCATTATCAATAAATACCATTCTTGAACTTCTCATGAAGTAAATTAATTTAATTATTTAGTACCGATAAAATGTAATTGGATATCAAACAATTCAAAGGCCTTTTTAGCTTTCATATAGAATGTCTGCCCCCTGGATTTGAGTCACTGTAATTAAATCCTTTACCATTAATTTTTACACCCCTTTTCGCAAAGAAAGGGTTCAAAATTGCTTATTTTTGGGAACGCTGCACAAAATCTAAATCAAAAGACAAGTTTTAGAAGACAAAGAAACCTTTGAAAGTTCCTCAACCTTCTAACCATAGTGACATCACTATTATAGTTTTGAAGAGGAGTCAATTTAAAAATCCATAGTCTTTTGAATAGACTGTATACCTGTAAAATGGTTCAGGCAGAAAACCAAGCATAATAACTGGTCCATAATAATATAGCCAATTACGAAATTCGTTTGCTGAATTTGAAAAAATAACAAAAATTAAATTATTGAATTTCTTTAAGGTAATTCTGCTGTATTAGTCTCCTTTTTAAAAATTCTCCACCCAGGACATTTTGATTCCAACCTCCTACTTATTAAGTTTTCAGATTTTTTTCCAAACCCCGGCTATTAGGTACACAAGAGTAAGGCTCAAGGAAATCTATTATTAATATTATAATAATCTATATATTAATAGCCGTAGTCTGTATGTCATTTTGTTTGTGTGTCACTTTCGTTTTCGCAAGCAATGTTTTGTTCTTTTAAAAGATGACTTTTGTTTCTTGCTCCACAAATGTGTTAAATCAGATTCGCGCCGTTTTATAAAGACTTTGTTTTGATTGATAGATGTGACTTTGTCTTTTTTTTTCTTTCTTTTTTTTTGTTTTATGTTTTCGAATGTAATTAACGACCTTATTTGATTTGAGACATTCGAATTCTTTTCAAAACAAAAGAAAATCTTTTAAACAGAATCTGTTAAAGAAAAGAACAAATATAAAATAAAACATAATAATCACAAGACAAGTCAAAAAAATCTAATTTCAAAGCCGTCTCGGACGTCGCTGGTCGCCGGTATGGTGTAATTTGGGAATGGCGCCCTTTTTCTGTTTTCTGATCATTTTTGCCACAAAAATCTTTTTCAAAATATGGTTAAAAGATACGTCACCCAGGAGGGATAGAGTCAAACTTTGAAGAGAATTCTTCTCTTTAATTTTGATTTCATCGTGTTTATGCCACCTTCCCAACATCCAAAGGACTTTAAATGCGTTCAGCAAACAGTTAAACCGGCGTGCGACGCCGGGTACCGGCTAGTTATTATTAATATTTTATAAATAAAAAATAAACAACATTTGAACCTTTCAAAATATCACATGTTATAGGGTAGTACAATCATCAAAGAGGAGCTCAAATTATAAATAATCTTATTGTATAATTGAATAAAGGATAAACATAAAAATTTATTAAACATAAAAAGGATTCTCGTTAAAGTGTCCTTTCAGTGTTGAAATGAGGTGAAATTGACATGTAAGAATTAATATTCGACAAAACCCCTAAACCCCAAAGAAAATAATTATCTGGTATTAAATTGATAACCTTTAAAGTAATTTCGATGTTTTACAATGCTTCTTGGCTGCCTAGATACTTCATCTGGTGGTGTCATTGCGAGATAAACAGAATCGAGTGTTTTCAAAACCTTTCCAAGGTACCATGCATTTTTATGGTTTTCAGTGTCAAACCACAAGCCTAGAAGTCTTCTAAAAATAATAAAACAAGAGAATTTAAGCTTCATTATGGGAAAGACCCCTCCAACCCCTTATGCCATCCCAACCTGAATTTTAAAAATTCCCTTATTTCAAAGGTAAACTACGTTTTCAAAAATAAAGTCATCTTTATACATATGCTTCAAAGCAAACTCTCCCATCTATTTTAGCCAAATTGTTAGGTTGCATATATTTTAAGATCTGAAATGTTTAACTTGATATTACTCAGTTCAAATAACCAAAATAAAAATAAACATCAAATTACAATACATTACATACATCCTGTATGAAAGGAGTGAAAGAACTACTATACTTTGTTACACCCAGAAAAGCTCCATGCATGGTATCAAAAGGTACTCCCCAGATAATATCATAATATGTAAGTTCACCCAATACAGACAAGCCTCGAATACCGTTTACCTGAAAAGGAAAAAAGCTTTCATTAAAAGTGTAAACCATTAAATTTTCACAAACAAGTAGATTTTCATACTACATGAAATCTTAAATCTTGCTTTATAACAATTTTTAGAAATATCTATAACCTATATCGTTCTGATGTGATTATTCATAAAATTACGTTTTGATAAACATGATTACCACTAAATTGTTTTCCAATGATACCATTGCTTGTACAATTGTTTTTTCTTTTGTCCGCTTTGATGGTAATTCCATTGTTTTCATAGGAAAAACAATTGTCGAGGTTTTGACATATTTAGTCCCTTTTAATTTCATTATGGGTTCTCCCTCGATTTCACAGTAACTGCACCCATAGTATCCATTAAACTGAACGGTTTCTTGGACTAGACATTTTGCTTTAATATAAGAAGAGATTGGATTAATATTATTTAAATGAACTTTGATTAAAGATAAATACAAATACAAATCACCCCTTGCTAGTTTTAATTTTCTTTTTTAATTTTCTTCCTTTTGTCTTTTTTGTGCACGTTAAATACTTGAGTATTAGTGTAATAAATAAGTCTGGGTACATTGAGCTCCTATCAGGGCAAATCACTATGCTTTGGTTACAAGAGTACCTTATCAATTTATTTATTTCAATTGAAAAAAAAACATACCGGGGAGATCAAACAATGAGCTAAGCAACAGAACTTTGTAACATTTTTGTTCTCCATTGTAAGTAAATTGGATACCTTAGGTATGAAAATGCATAAAAATAGTGTGAAAAGTTTTTCTGGCAGGTTTTGCTTATTGAAGCTTATGAAAAAGTTATGTCACAAAATCTAAATTTTTATTTTCGAGGAAAAGCTTTCAAAAGAATCCCAGAAACAAGAATGCATGGTTAGCTCAGTTGGTTAGGCGTGCGCCTTACAATACAAGGGTGATTTTTTCCAACTCCTAGTGGGACTTTGGAAATGGAAAAAAAAAAGGTACCCTTAAGTGCGGGACATGCCGTACCCTCCATTCGCTTAAGTACCCCCCCCCGGAGATTTATGGCAGGTCAAACATTGTCATTACCTTGAAAGTACCATTGCTTTAACATTTCAACTAAAGGACGCAAGAAACTCCTCATGTAAGGTTTTTCCTCTCCAAACCAGATCCCAACCAAAACACGGAACTTTTTCAATTTCCTGAATGATCAGAATTGAAATTCAACAATGTAAAATATTCCAAAATATTGTTTGACAAATTTGATGAAGCTATATTTTCTACAAAATATAGCAACAAATAATTAACTAAAATTTGCTATGGTCCTACAATCATGGTCCAAATATATGGGAATTTTGGTTATTTCCTTGTTTTTTGAAATTTGAAGTTTGGGAGAGAAAGTTGGTTTTGGGCTATCTGTTAAATGTAATCAAATATTTCAATTTGGGTGGGGTTTATAGACTTCCAGGCTATTTTTGTTAAAACTCTACCTTTCCTTTTGAACTTTGGTGGGAATTTCCTTTTTTCTCAAATATTACTACCTTAAAAATTGGAGACCTTTTCATAATCTCGATTTTCCTTTATTTAAATATAGTGATCAAGACAAAACAAGCATGAGATTATTTCATTCCAAACAAGCGAGAAGGTTTACGGTGTTGAGTTTGTCTTTAATTAATGTTTAACCTAATCGACTCAGCCAATTTTCTTCCTATTCAAATTTCCTGACAGTTCCTGAAGAAGTGTTTTAAAATGTATTTGTTGAAAATCAGAGTATTTACCTTAATGCAGGAGGAAGTTCATTGATTCTTAGATAGATGGGCCATACTGAGTAATTACATGAATTGAACATCTTCACTCCATCTGAATTCATCTGCAATGTGATGGTATTACTTCCAATGATTCCTGATTCCAGTAGGTCTTGATAGACCTTTCCATCACAATAATCTCTCAGCACATTGTCAACCTTTTTCATGGGTGCTTTAAATCCTTCTTGGAAATGTGGCCCTAAAAATCAAATTATATTTTGTCAGTTGAGTGCTATGTATGCTAAGAAAGGATAACAACTTTAAATCGAGAGACACTGGTCAACCTAGCAACAAATTTTCAGCCTAGCTCTCACTGTGATTGGGCAAATGATGAATTGAAATCAAACCTTGTGTCTTGACTAAGGGAGTGGTCAGAAAGTATCTACTAGGGGGTGGGATTTCAGAGGGGGGTTCGAAAATTGTTTTGAGGGTTTAGTTCGGGGGTTCCAAAATATTTTCAATCGAAAAGGGGGGGGGTGCGAAATTTTAGCAGTTTATATTTCCTAGCTTTTTTGTGATAAATTTTTCAAACATTACCCAATTTGGAGCTGAGCTGCTAAAGTTGAATAAAAAAATACTTACTTTTTAATATACCTTTCAGTTCTTCTTCAACATTTGAATATATAAAATGTCTTGTCTTGGAATCTTTACAGTGTTTACATGTTTCATTTTTGTTGATAATTTGTTTGCAATTTTCACAAAAATAGTGCTTTTGGAATTCATCTTTTATGTTTAAACTTCTGTAAAGTGAATTGACAGTTGTAGGGAAGTTGTTAGGCTTGGGAAGATGGAGCTTTGTTAAAACTAACAAATCTTTTAGTGCTGATTTACTCAGATGGTGTCTCTCTGCAAAAGCCAGGTGAAGCATCAGCGAATCTTCCAAAGAAAGATTGACATTTCGTGCAACATCAGTCTTTTTATTGTTTTTCAGAAACGAAAAAAATTCATCCTCATCATCTTCATTATCATCTTCAGTATCATTGTCTTGACTTTCATTCCCAGATTGTTGGTCCTCATCAGAGAAGTGAGTTTGTAACATCTCTGTAATGATAAAAGATAAAACAACAATATTTATTATTTGACAATAATTATTTTGTACCGTGAATGGTAACTTGCATCAGTGGAGAGGCCCCCCCAGCGGTTTGTGTGATGGCGTGATTGGGACTTTTTTCTTGCGTGATGGCGTGATTAGAGATTTTTTTGGCGTGATGGCGTGATCAAGAATTTGGCATGATGCGTGATAGGGCAAAAATTTGAGGCATGATGCGTGATTTGGGCTATTTTTCGCTTTATTTTTTGCGTGATGACAAATTTGAGCAATTTTCGTGATGCGTGACTGAGAAAATTTTTTTGCGTGATGGCGTGATTAGGGGTGCCGCTGGGGGGGGCCTCAGTGGAGGGAAACTTGCATAACCATCAAATGACTGACCAATCAAAGCAGCAAAATATCAAAACAATCAAAACAATTGAACTACGCAGCTCCGCTCGCAGCTCTACTCTACCACGACCCTCGACATGGCCCAAGAATTCTCGGACCTCTTCGGGCCATGTTCGGGCCGAGAGACCCTATCAATCTTTTTGGGCCAAACATGACCCGAGTCATTCGGGCCATGTTCGGGCCATGTTAAATGTTAAATTGATTCAGCATGTCCATTCAAACAAAATAGTACAAAATAAGATTTGTCTGTTTTGTTTATATCCCTCAAAAAAACTTTCCGGGCTTCCCGTGGACACGCTTCAGTTTAAAACCAGGACCAGTTTACTAGCAAATATTTCCACCCTAAGTATATTTATAACTATGTTTTCACACCAAATAAGATATTTGATATTTATATGAATTTTACAACATTCATATATTTAATATAATTAAGAGAAACCAAGTTTTTCTCAAAGAAAATGTTAAAAAAATTCAGTCCTGAAATTACACGCCTGTTTAAATCATGTTTTCAAAAATTGGCCCGAGTGTGGCCTGCGTGTGGCCCGAACACGGCCTGAATTCTTGGGCCAGCTCGGGCCATACTCGGGCTTTACGCAAATTCCAATAAAAGTTTTGGCCCGAGAATTCTCGGGCCATGTCGAGGGTCGTACTCTACCATTTTGTTTTGATTTAGCTTTGTATTTTAATGACCAGACAGGTCATTCATTTAAGGGATATGCAAGTTTCCCTCCACTGATGCAAGTACCCAACTTCGTGGTATTTGATAACCACCATTTCACAAAAACTTCTAAGTCATTAATTTCAATGCGAACGGGAAATTATGAAATACACAACTTCTATTTTGCACCGAGTAGGCTTTTTAAACGAAATAAATTAGTGGCAAAACGATGGACGTTTGACGTCACTTGTGCGCGAGTTACACACTCCCCATCTCTTTCTTGAGAAGACCACAAAAGACAAGGATGGTATATAAACTCGACCAACCTGACGGTGGTAGTTCTGTTCTAAAACAGTCATTCAGATTGTATGGTGGTATGGATGAGTGAGAATCAAAATTCTGGCTCTGGAAAGTATCATTGTTTCCTTTTTCTTGATTGATCGATTGATCACTGCCATCTATAACTGCAGTAACAGTAGAAACTGGAGAACTAGAGTGTTTATCATTCAGTTCTAGTAAAGGTGTGATGTTTGCTGTCTCAATATTATTCCTGTTAGTTGTTAACTCCATTGAATGATTTGAAAATGACAAGTCGTAATTTTCTTGCGCTTGGTCTAGGAGATTGGTTTCTTCGTTCGCTGCATCGTTATTGGCATTCAAAGTGTTATTTAAGATAGGACCAGTGATTGTCTCAGGTTCATTCAATGTGTTAACTAGATTGACAGCATCTGTGGTAGCTAGATTTGAAGTGTTATTGTAGATGGGAAAAACAACATTTGTAGCAGGTTGATGATTCGACAAAAATGCCTGGAAAATCGGATTGCTGTCAGACAAGCATGTATCTGGAACTTCTATTCTCTTTCTTTTAACCATTTCTAATCATTTAAGGAAGAACACTCAAAAAATTTCAACTTGGGTCTAGCCCAAAGCACAACCATAGGGCATAGCCACAACTCCACTGGCAGCTCCACTGCTCACTCCAAGATCGCAACTTCCCATTACTTTTGCTACCATTATGAATATTTTGATGTTTTGATAACCCTCTTCCCGAGTGCTCTTGTTTTGGGGACAGCATCGTTTCAAAACGGCAGTTTTTCTCTTGCGATGGAGAGCAACTAGTTCCAATCCTTTTTCGCAAGCACGAAATTCCCGCCAAATTCATCATCTTCTCCTCAACCTCACGACAGCTTGACAAATTGATCTGGTCACAATCTGCTGTAAACTTTTTCATAGCTTATTCAACTTTTAATAACCATTATGCTTGTGGCAAAGAGAATTCGAACGGCTAAGCAGATAAATGATTTCGAAGGTAAGTTAAGCAATCTATTATAGATATATATGTGAAGAAATAAGAATTTCTGTCCAACTATATTCACTCAGGAGATTTGGGTGGCAGAGCAGCATATGCATTTCATCCTTATTAGGACTCGTCAGCACTGCATACCCTGGCTGGCTAGATCGATTTAGCCAGCATCTCTAAACCACAAAATCACTTGTGGTTCAAACTGAGAGAAATAGCTAGTGGAGAGAAAACTGGAGGCCCTGATCAGTCGGGTGTTTAAGATAAAAACTGCAATTATTGCTCTTTTCGGAAATTATTGCCGAAAACGGCAATTTTTTTAACGATGAAATGCTGAATCAGCAAAATGTGTTGTCCTTTTAAGGGAAAAGATGTCAGAGGTGTTTGAAAATAGTAAAATTGCATTGAGAAAAAGGTTTTTCCGATTTTTAAAAGTGATTTTTTCAATTTTTCGTTGCTCAATAACATGAAAAGTTCTAAAATAATAAGTTAAAAGATCCTGCATCGTTGCCGAAACACAGCCAGAAAGAGATAACAAACCCCCGTTGTAAATTTGTTTACATATGACTCGATTTTGCTATCTGCATTTCCAACAAAAACCAGTTGAAAACAAAACTAAACGAGGCACAGCGGGCCTTCTTATTGCGAGGGTGTCAAATACCACGTTTTCAATAATAAAATCAACTTTTATTTGCAAAAACGGCAATAATTGCCGAAAACGGCAGTTTTCATTTATTTACTTTTTTATTTTTCTGCTGATTCAGCATTTCATCGTTAAAAAAATTGCCGTTTTCGGCAATAATTTCCGAAAAGAGCAATAATTGCAGTTTTTATCTTAACACCCGACTGCTGATGTCCTCTACTGGAGTACCTTTGGAGATATATAGCTTTATTCTGAACCTGTTTTAGCCTTTTGGCAGATTGTGGGTAGTTCACTAAGTATTCACTTTGTGTCCAACCCCTATAAAGCTTGTGAAGATGGAAAATTTCTTCTGCTCTGGGAGCTTTGTCGTTGTCTTTTAAATGTTTTTTCTTTTTTATAGAATCTGGTATTGTCATTAAGGTCAAGTTTGATGATGGTTTTATTTCAGAAAAGGACTCACTTTCCCTCAAATTTACAACAACAAATAATATTGATTCCGTTCCCAAAGATGCTAGCAGTAAAGCTTTTGGACAAATTGTAAGCAAGCAACTACAGTCAACTACTCCAACTTGGGACGAGTGGTAGCAACATGGGACTTGTTGATATATCTTGTCTGTATTTTTACTTACTGTTAAATCACTTTGACAACAAATTTGTTTTGATAACTCCACCAAGTCTATCAATCATACTTCTTCGCTCCTGTTAGAGAGTGCACAGACGATTTAAATGCGATAGAGAAATTGTGTATTTTTTTAATACGCAGTTCATTAAACTCAAATCAAATGACTTTGAGGTTTCGGTGAAATGGTGGTGGAATGGCTGTCCCATGTTGTTTCAGATAGTCCCATAAGTTGAAGCAGTTGACGGTAGCTATGTCTCAAACTTTTTTTATAATTCATGGCCGAGAGTTTAAATTTTTTCATCAGCCCCCTAATTTAATTCAGAATATTAACCCTTATGTTGGCCCTTGTTACGTCAGCGATGAAAGTTTTATCCTTCTTTGGACGAAACATGCTTTTCATTTAATTTTTTCTAACCGTCAAAATAATTTTATTTCCAACAACAGGCATGAAAAATTCTAAAGTAAATCTATGTAATCTACGATTGGGGGACATCAAACCATCAATTATCATATAGGCGCTTCTCAAAAATTATGTGCTTGTTTTTTGCAGGGTATTTTTCATAAAGTTATTTTCAACCAGTTCCATTCAATCGAACCAATTCAAACAACCGAACTCCGTCGAACGATTAATGTTCAATTAAAAAAATCATTTAAACTTAGCGAACACTCAACAATTTTTGAAGCAATATGAGTTCGATTAGTTCAGTCAGTAAAAAGTTTGATTAGTTCAATGATATTAAATCCTAATATCTTTCCTTTCCTTGCTGTCCCTTGCAATATCCTTATCCTGGCACTCGACTACCATTTCAACAGTTTCCAGATTATTGTATATTTAAATTGTACTTTAATCATTTGATTGGTAAGACAAGTTTGATTGATTGGGTCTGCTTTTAAAGCTAATCTGTAAACTATCATAACATTTTATCCTTTTATTTTAATTCTCAGGAAATTCCAGATGGTCGTCTAGTTCCTGCTGATGAACTTGAATCAGGCCTTAATGGTTTTGCCTTATATGAAGGGAAATTTTATATGTGCACCATATTGAATGTACGCACTGGCAACAAAAGAAGTAATCAAACTCTTTTTTCATTTCATATCCATACAGCTTGTCCTAAAGAAGCGCTCAGTTTCCATATATTGCAGTGTACTAGATTTGAGATTTTTTGCAGAACTAAATTTTGCAGATTTTTTATTATTGGCAAAAATTACAGCCATTTGTAAACTATTTAATCTTTGTTTTACTAGCTTGAAAAGTTTTGGGAATAAAGTTAATATGCGATACGGGGCAAAATTGGGTCTGAGTACAGACAACACAAATGCGCAAGCAAAACCTTAACCAGTGTTTGTGATGACAAGAACTGTCTACTCATATATAGTTGCAGTTTTCACATAGCATTTTTATATAATACTCATTGATGCCCTTAAAAGACATGTCACCACAACAAAGAAATTTGCAAAATTTAAAAGTGCTCCATAGTGGAGTTCCATCATGTTTGAGGTTAGCATATAATTTAGCCCCAGTTTTCTGGTTAAATTCAAAATTTATTTTGTAATTGAACTATGTTTTTCTTCCATAGAGAGTGATTCAGTGATGACCATTCCATCCAAATCAAAAAGTCCAAAAACAAAAAAATCTAAGAAAGGTTTGTCTGATCTGATGTAAATTTGTTTATGACATTTGGGTCTAAATATAACCTCTTGGCTTTAGGGTGTGAGCTTTTTTCTTCATTTTTTACATTCAAAATCTTGCCTTGATTTCCTTGTACTTATTACAATAGAGATATCAATTCTGGTGAGGACTATTGTTAAAAGGTCAAATTTTTCCAGAAAAATCTCTATTGAAAAATAATCTACACTGGAAAATCTATCCTTTCCAATAAATAATTCTTGTTTCACAGATCCAGAAAAGGTAACTGGAAAAGATGATGAAAATGAGGAAGGTTAGTTTGGGATTGGAATTTTTTTCTAATTTCAATATGATGTCAGCCAAAAAGTTACCTTATGAGAAGAAATTTGGGTGAATTTTTTGCAGAACTAAATTTTGCAGATTTTGATTATTGGCAAAAAATTACAGCCATTTGTAAACTATTTAATCGTTGTTTTACTAGCTTGAAAAGTTTTGGGATAAAGTTAATATGCGATACGGGGCAAAATTGGGTCTGAGTACAGACAACACAAATGCGCAAGCAAAACCTTAACCAGTGTTTGTGATGACAAGAACTGTCTACTCATATATAGTTTGCAGTTTTCACATAGCATTTTTATATAATACTCATTGATGCCCTTAAAAGACATGTCACCACAACAAAGAAATTTGCAAAATTAAAAGTGCTCCATAGTGGAGTTCCATCATGTTTGAGGTTAGCAATAATTTAGCCCCAGTTTTCTGGTTAAATTAAAATTTATTTTGTAATTGAACTATGTTTTTTCTTCCATAGAGAGTGATTCAGTGATGACCATTCCATCCAAATCAAAAAGTCCAAAAACAAAAAAATCTAAGAAAGGTTTGTCTGATCTGATGTAAATTTGTTTATGACATTTGGGTCAAAATATAACCTCTTGGCTTTAGGGTGTGAGCTTTTTTCTTCATTTTTTACATTCAAAATCTTGCCTTGTACTTATTACAATAGAGATATCAATTCTGGTGAGGACTATTGTTAAAAGGTCAAATTTTTCCAGAAAAATCTCTATTGAAAAATAATCTACACTGGAAAATCTATCCTTTCCAATAAATAATTCTTGTTTCAGATCCAGAAAAGGTAACTGTAACTGGAAAAGATGATGAAAATGAGGAAGGTTAGTTTGGGATTGGAATTTTTTTTCTAATTTCAATATGATGTCAGCCAAAAAGTTACCTTATGAGAAGAAATTTGGGGTGATTATTATAGATTTTTAAGTTGGACGAGAAGTGTTTTGGGAACCACCCACTTTTGTTGAATATATTTTAGCTGAAAAAGGAGGAAAAAATTATTTCTAGAAGAAATACAGACTAAAATGAAAAAAAAGAAAGAGCAAGAATGATTTTGGCAAAATAGATGCATTTTTTTGACAATTGACATTTTTGACAGTTGTCCAGGATGACTTTTGATTCGGGTAAAAATTACAGCCATTGCGTTTTTTTATCATTGTTTTCTTGCTTGAGCCTTCAGTTAATTTTGTAATTGAATTATGTTTTCCTCCCATAGAGAATGATTCGGTGATGAGCATTTCATCCAAGAAACCGAATAAGTCAAGTCCAAAAACAACAAAGTCTAAGAAAGGTTTGTTTGATCTGATGTGTAATTATTTATGAGATTTGGGTGTAAGTAATCAGTCCATCATAAGCTGTAAACTAAAATGAAAAACTTTTTTTTCTATAAGAACAATATACAACCTCCTGTCTCTAGGGAGAGCTTTTTTTATTTTTTATGTTATCATTGTCTCAAAATCTAGGCCTGATTTTCTTTTAGAAGTCAACTTGTGAGGAATATTGTGAAAAGGTCAAATTTTCCATAAATTTCTAAAAATCTCCATAACGGTTAAAAAATGAATTCATACTGGAATATTTATCTACTCCAATAAATAATTCTTGTTTCACAGTTCAAGAAAAGAAGTTAACTGAAAAGGATGACAAAAATGAAGAAGGTTAGCCTGGGGTTGCAATTTTTTTCTAATTTCAATAGAACTTCAGGCAAAAAGTTATACATCCCTAATGAAAAAACTCTGTCTACGAAAAACTATGTCTCTTGAATGGAAAAAAAAATAGTTCAGGAATTTTGAATGCTACATGATCAACATGAAGTGAATTTGTGCCCCATGAGGGAGCTTTGAAATATACGCAAAAATTGTGATTTTTCATTTTTCATCTTATTGTTGTTAATATTGTTATTATTGAAAATCTCGACAGGGAAATCCGCATTTCACCAAAAATTCACTCTTTTTCAGCTTTACGTCTAGAAGCTGAATTAAAGCAGAAAAAGAAAGAAGATCTGAAATTACGACTTGATATGCAAACTCAAGAAAAACTCAAGGCAATAAGGTAAAATAAATATACAAATGTAGACTGATCAGCCAGAAACTCTGCATTTTTGCACTTGGAATCACCCATTGCGCCATCGTGAGAAAATTATGCGCTACATTTTCTTCTTTTTTCAGCCAAGTGACAGGACCCATTGCTACACCTACCAAAAATGCCACTATTCCAATGTATGTCCCTGGAGGTAATGTATTTTCAATTTTTTGCAAAAATAATGTTTTCCAAATGTATTTATATGGAATTGTCAAAACTACTTGATTAAAAAAGACGTAGGTACTGTATGGACAAAAAAAGTAGTAAAAAGTTAGTTACAGTGTGTGATATATAGATTCATCTTTTTTAGGTAGTCCCTTGGCCATGCGCCACTTTCAATCTGGATTCCAAAGTATGCTTTCTGACACCTGTGGGGATTGCACCTTAAAAGAGGTTAAAATCCTGAAATATGAAGAAGAAATGAGATCATGTAATTATCATATATTTTTTTTTTGTCGCATCAACTACAAATGGTTATAATGGGGCCATCCAGATAATATATGCATTGAAGGGGAGAGAGGGTCAGCAAAAGCATATACATCTAATGTAAAAATGACATTAATTCTAATGTTTTCTATATACAAGCAGGATAGGGGCTCAAATATTTGTGTGTACTAAACAGAGAACCCTTATTTTTAGTTTAATTATAAAATGATCAGTAGACATTTTTACTATTTTCATTTTTATCTATCATTTTAAAGTGCGCAATGGTTTAGAAATTACAAGGCAAGAGAATATAATCTGTAAGTCTTGTCATATTTCGTTTTAAAAGCCAAAGTTTTCCCATGATTAGGAAATTAGAGAGGCAGGGAGACAATTGAAAACTGAAAAAGTGTGGGTATAATTGAAAGTTAATTCTTGTTGATGGAAACTTGAAAGTAGTTTACTATTTTTACAGCAAAAATTAGTTTTTCTTAAGATATCAGTGCAATTAGAAATTCAAAATTTTAAAAATGTTTTACTATTTGATTATGTTGTCGCTTTCTCTTTAGTACACAGAAAGATTGAAGACATGACAAAAAGCATTGAGGCACAAAATGTATGTTTGCTAGAATAAAGTATCAGTTAGGTGATAAAGTTTATATTTGAGAATAAAAGTCTAAAATTCAAAAGTTTATGATGCTAGGAGTCTTCTCTGTAAACCTTTAAAGAAAAATCAGAATTTAAGAAATAATATATTCAGAAGAATAGTCGTTTGAACATTTTTCACAAAGCAGATAGAGATATGATAAGGGGATACTTTAACTTTCTCTCTTTCTCTCTCTATTTTCCTAGATGCTATACCTTTTATCTTGATTTACAGAATATTATCCGTGAATTACAATCAAGACCGCCACCAAACGAAACAAACGAATCGACTGAGGTGCCAGATGATTTTGACGAGTCTGTGACAGAGAATGTTAGTGTTGCTTTTTCATATTTTTTCTGTGCAAATCCTATTTTAAGGTTTTGAGGTTATGATTAAAATTCTGAAAATATGGAAGTGCCGATCTCTTATAGTTGTTTTTCTTCATTTTTCTCGTTCTTTCTTGTTTTTACTTGTTTGCCGTTCTTTCATCATTTTCATATACAACTCTTACTTGGTGCTCTCAAATTGGAGCTTACAACCATTCTTGTTACATTTTTATTATAATTGTCTTATTCTTTTTCTCAGGGAGAAGACAAACATGAATTGGTCCGAAGTACCAAGGTCTTTGTTAACACGGAAACAATGACAAAGGCACATTTAATGCCACTTGCTGGGGATGTCATCCCATATCTATTGCGACGGTTAGTCAATCAGTTTGAGTCTAGAAAAAAATTCAGAGAGAAAAATATCCATCATTCCCAATGAATTTTCAAACTTTTCTTTATGATCAAAATTTTTTAATGAGCTTGGGCCTCAAAATGACCCCAAGATATACAAAAAAAGAAAGCAATCAAGAATTTCTAAATATAATAAGTGGTATTTTTGGCATTTGGCATCAAAAAGCATATCTGAGGTATTTCAATGCAAGATTTGATATATTGGGGGATCCTTTTATCCATCACACATGTTTGAAATAGTTACTTCAGGTTTTTTGTATATATTTCAGACTATTTTCACTACAAAGACTGGCAGGTGCCTCCCTCCTTGAACCAAAGGAGGAGTCAAAACGAATCAAGAAAAATGGACTGAAGCCATTGCCAGAAAACATTCTGGTAGCTATAAGAGGTAAAATTTGTTTTCCTTTTGAAAAAATATAAGATTGATGTTTTTGAAAAGTTTTTTTTTTTCCATACAGTGAAATGGCTTACAATTCTATCGTGGAAGTATAATTATACTGATAAAGGATTTTAAGATATTTGACTTACATTTTTCTAGCATTTGTTATCAGCAATAAACTTAGACCCAAGAAGGTCTACCTAAAGAAGAAAAAGAAAAGTAATGGCGAAGGAGAGGTTGAAGTAGAGGAAGAAGAGGATAAGGAGATCAAGACGGATAAAAAGGGGGGGAAGTATATCATTAATCTGGTTAAGCCAGACAATAGTTCCTGTAATCAATACATCAGGAGAACATTTTATTCGGCTTGCCGTTATGCAGGCAACCCTAACCTGGTCTGGCCTGATAAGAAAGAGGATGGTAGGATGTGATTTTTTGGGAATCTTGTATTGGATACATTAAAGGAAGAAATTTTGGTGGGAATTTAATTTGGCGGATGGCTGAAAAAGTTTTTTCAGAGGGAATTTAATTTGGCGGAACGGTACTGAAATTAATTTTGGCGGCAATTTAATTTGGCAGACTGAGTATGAAGGTTCAAAATCAGTGTGAAAATGTTGAAAATACGCCCATTTAGGGCCTAAATAGTGAAAATCAAACGAAATATGAGAACTCAATTAGGTGGATAGTTGAAAAAGGGAACCTAATTCAGCAAAAACAGCCAAATCCACCAAATTTTCTTCCCACCAAAATTTCTTCCTTTAATGTGTCTCATGGTAATATTTTTGATAACGCACAGTTTTGTTGATTTAATAACATTTGAATCATTTCCAATGGGTAAATTTAAACTTTTTTACCATCTTTATGAAAAAAGTGATTGTGAACAGTTGTGAAAGGATTTGAGATTTGAAATTCTGATTTCTTTTGCTGTAGATATTGCTTTAACATTTATCATAGATTATTTTAATTTTAATTTCACCTTCAAACTTATGTAAATTTTCTGATTTCAGTTTTGTAAAAAAAAATTGACAAATAAGACTAACTTGTCTCATTTTTTATTACTTATACAGTACAGTTCCTATAGTATGAAATTTAAGCACTGAAATCATGCCCTAATGTTCAGCTCTGCAAGTTTTATCTTACAAAAGTGAAAGACTCATGTTTGCCTAATGCAGCCTAACGAGCAAAAATTAATAGCACAATGTTTGAGGTAATCTGCTTGAGCACAAAGAGGTATAAAAATTTTTTTCTATACTCAAAACTCTATTCTTTAGAGGGAAAGGCATAACTTTGTAATTACAAACATTGAACAAATTTACTCTTAAGATCTTTTACCCCTTAACATTTATTATTCTATTTCTAGACAATAAAACAAAAAGTATTAGTATAAAATTATTGAAATGTTAAAAGTGTAGTCTGGTACTGGTTGTAATGGTGATCTGTTGCTGACTCCTGTATCAAGTCAATGAAGAGTCACGTTTTTCCACATCGGTAAGTTTTTCTCTTCTGGTTATTCAACTGATAATAGGCAAAACTGGTGGGAAAATGAAATTTAACATACTCTCGGGTACCTAACAGCCGGGGGGTTGGAATAAGCGGGGGGTTGGAAAAAATCTCAAAACTTAATAAGCGGGGGGGTTGGAATAAAAATGTCCTGGGTGGAAAATTTTCAAAAAATTAATTAGCGGGGGGACGGCTATTAGGTACCCGAGAGTAGTCGATATACAGTCAATATCTTTAAGAACTAAATTAGGTAGGAACTTAAACCAGTCAGTGATTTTTAACAGAAAGCTTCTATTGGGGATTGACCTTTTTCAAGATCAGAACCCCTTCTGCACCTTCTACACTATGAGCATACAGGGAAACTTGGGTTAAGTTGGCTCTGTTATTAGAAGTCTCTCGTCCTGGTCTCAAAATTGTATTGCATAATCTTTCTAAGTATCATTAGTCGAATCGTATATTGCAGAAGAATAAATTGAATTCAAAAGCTATTTAAAAGCTCACCTGAAAAGCTTTCTAAATAACATCCATAAAACCATCTGAAAGGCAGACATGAGACCATTCAAAAAGCATCCAATGAATAATTTGAAAGCTATCCAATTATTGCTTTTGGATTGCTTTCCAGATGGCTTTCTAATACCATTCCATCAATTTTGATCTTTTCATCCAGAAAGTATCCGTAAAAGCATCAAAACAGTATCTGTAATCACTATTCAAAAGCTATCTTGGAAAGCAATCAAAAAGCAATCTAGAAAAGCAATTCAAAAGCAATAATTGGATGGTTATTGAATTAGCAACCAACTAGTTTCTGGATGGCTTTATTTAAAGCACAATGGATTGTTTAAGAATGGCTTTCAACCATTTTCCAGATGGCTCTGATAAAAAACCATCTTAAAGGCATCTCTGAACACAAGGGTTGCAGAACGAGCGTTCTGTTTTCGCAAAGCGAAGAAATTCCAAAATGTACAAGAAATCGACGGCTCCATTATTAATACAGAATTTAAAAAACAAACTAATATGACCTATACATTGTGATATGATAAGATGCGAGTTGCGAGTTACGAGTTACGAGTTGCATTTTAACAAAATAAAATCGCGAGTTGCGAGTTGCATTTTAACAAACAAAATTCGCGAGTTGCAAATCAAAAGTGCGAGTTGCAAATTAAAAGTGTGAGTTGCAAATCAAAAGTGCGAGTTCCAAATTAAAAGTGCGAGTTCCAAATTAAAAGTACGAGTTGCAAATTAAAAGTGCGAGTTGCAAATTAAAAGTGCGTGTTGCAAATCGAAAAGGCAGTAAGGGTGAATGAATAACATTTCTATAAATGGTTATTGCTGCTCACTATTACACATAAAAAAGAGCAAACATTTGGTGGATCAAGAAAAAAATGTACACAAAGTATGTATTTACATTGAATGAGTGTAAAGTACTGTAGAGAAAAGTGCGCCCAGGAGGGGGTAATAGGTATGGAGGATGTCGTGTATGTTCGGACCGGACCTTTAAACCCTTACCCCTAAAGAAAGTTTTTCTGAAAATTTGCGAGAAAGGCAACTCTTAGAGACACTTTTTTTACTTTCTTTTTGCAGATTTTTCAGCATTGAGACCCTTAGACTCCCTTGACTTTCGATTTACGCGACCCATATTTATCCAAGTACCTAAATAGGCATATACACTTAAAGTTGTTTTTTATCAACTTTTTGAGAGATTTCGATGGTATTTAATCGGTTTTTGCTAGTTTTGAGTTTTACAAAACATCTTAAATTGTTTTTGGGAACCTTTAAGGTTTTTCCTGCGTCCCGTAGAAAAACGTCCGAAGTAAGAATTGGCCATCATAAAACCTTTGACCCTAAGGATTTTCTTAATTTAAATAAAATTTCTGTTCCGACTGTTATAATGGGTAGGTTTTTATCTAAAATTTTCCTCAGTTTTTCTGAAGTCAAACATTTTAAATAGTTTCAATTTTATAGTGATTGTCATTTTCAAAATTATTTATCAATTCAAAAACAAAGTAACAGTTCCAGTCATCTCAGGTACAAGAAAATCGAGAAAAAGATTCCAGTAAGTGAAAAAAGCTTCACTGCTAACAGAACTGGCTAGGATGGTCGTGATTTCAAATGAAAGAACTGCAGAAAGAAGTACAGAAGACATGTCTTTTGATGAACATTTTCAGTTACAAATCAATGACCTAAAAACTTATATTATAAAAAAATAGGTAAGGCACTACGAATAACATAAGAAATTAACTAAGTACTAAGAGTATTACTATTACTAAATCTCAAAAGGGAATTGAAAAAAAGACGTCGAAAAACGAAAAATTCCTAAAGCTTTACACGCTTTTTTATAAGAATATCAGGGTGAAAATTGGCCAAATCGTAAGAATACCCAAAGAATACCCTCTATGGTAAGTTTCACAGAATGATTTGATAAGAATACAGTCATTTTGTATTCGGTTTGCTTCTCTTTTCTTGTTAAAGATAAATTGAAGCGTTGAGGAAGAAATGTAATTTTAACCCAAAAGTTCACTCAAAAGTCCAAAACTCTCAAATTGATCATTTCTCATGTTTGTAAAAAGTCTAAAAAAATAAGAATACGTTGAGAATATTTCACCCTCAATTTTGGCACATTCTTAAGAATACTTGACCCTCATCCAAAGTACACTATACTTATTAAAAAAGCGTGTATTCTTGATATGAATTGACGAAGAAAAATTTCGAAAAGCGAAAACCCACGTGGTCATTCTAAATCATAAAGCCTATAAATTATCAAACGTTCATCCAATAACTGGAAGATATTTCCTACAGAAGAAAAAATGTGTGAAATAATGGCTTCAAATCAAATCAAATCAAATCAAATCGCTCAAACCCCTCGCTGATGGAAACAGAGGCAACGGAGAAAACTACGAGGAGACCTTAATCTTGTTCTGATCATCATTTTAAATCAGCTTTGCTCACAAACTCAAATCATATAAACACCAAAAAACTTCAAAACATAAACAAGAAAAGAACCTGTACAAAAGACTCAACATCTGCAGCGCAGCAGTCCTGCCCCATCTAAAGAAAAAGGTATACCCTACAAAAATCAACATGTAGAACATCAAGCAGTAAAGACAAAAGAGGACCTAGTATATCTAGTTTTTTCTTTTCTAACAAAAAAATTAAAAACCTGTAAACGCCAAAAAAACATATACGAAACGTTCATACATGCATGCTTAACTAACATATACTAACTCACTCACAGACTATTTAGAATCTTTAGACCAGGCCAGACTAACTAGTGTTACAGTAGTTTGTGTCTGGACTGTTTGGAATCTGATTGTTTTGTGTTTCCCTTTCTTTTATGTTCTTTTTGTCTGACACAGTTCGAAACTTGTCTTCGAACTCTCTCTAATCGAGCCAGAAGGCATCGACTAGACGTATTGATTTTTAATCAATCATCTCATAGTTCAAACTTTGCTTTGAACATCGAATTATCCTTGGTAATTCCATCTTGTCTCCTATCAGGTTTGATAGAACAAAATAGAACACATCCTCAGGAATAGTTCATATTTCATTTCTTTTTCCACGGTCTTGTAGCCTAGAGGCAGAGTCATCCAGACTCCCGTATCTCAAAAACACTTTTACTTCAAAAACCACTTGTGGTTCCCCCAAAAACTGTTTCTCCCCCCATGTTCCATCAAAAATTCAAAATGAATACAGACGATACAGAAAAACACTCTTCAAAAGTAAGAATCAATATCAAAAAAAGAACTCTTTTTAGCCCTGAAATTCCAAATGAAAACGTCAAACGTATTAGAAACGAAAACACTGAAAACAACACCACATTCACTTATATGCAATCACACCATTTTGACACAGAACTAGACGCAACTACAGAAATTCAAAACCTAATCGGAAACGACATAAAAGTACTTGGAACGAAATAAATATATCCAAGCGGCTTTCTTGTAAAATTCTACCGGGTGCACCAAAAAAAAGTATACAGGTTTGTCGAGATATTGTGAGCTTCAGAATTAAAATTTTTTGTTCATTCTTTTTTTATTGTATAGAGGATGCTCTAACTTGAATTTTGAGCTATTATACATTGAATTTGAAAAAACAGTTCGAAAGTTATTTCCAAAAAACTAACTTTTTTTCCATGTCGAAATTTCAAAAAATCATTAAAAACAGCAATCACGCTATAAATAAGACAAAATGACAAAATAAACAATTCATTGTTTCTTTTATTCTTTTTTCTCTTATCTTTATATTTTCCCAACAATATGCCCATCTTATTTGCACGTCGTGAACATTTCCAACACCATCAAACTTAATGCAGACTCAAGTTCTTTGAACAACTAGTCGAGGAATGGTGATCTATTTTTTTTTTTTAATTTTCTCACATAGCATAACATCAAAACCATGGAGATTTCCAAAAAAAGTTTTCAGCTTTTCCAAACATATCATCTTACATGGGAATATCTTGTTTTACCATATTCTTAAATTCCGTGACGAGTTTTGATGAACACATTTGCATTTTTTGGTATTTTTATGTGTAAACAAGGTAAGTGTCAAGAGAAAAGTTTGCTCGCTGTTTTTGATGGTTTTTTGAAATTTCGACATTAAAAAAAAGTCAGTTTTTTTGAAATAATTTTCGAACTACGTTTTCAAATTTAATGTATAATAGCTCAAAATTCAAGTTAGAGCATCCTCTATGCAATAAAAAAAGAATGAACAAAAAAATTAAATCCTGAAGCTCACAATATCTCGACAAAGTTGTATACTTTTTTTTGGTGCACCCGGTATAATTCAGACCTCATCAAATGCTTTAAAGATCATTCAACAAAATTTAAACCTACATCAAACACAATGACCAAAAAAGCTTTTTGCGTCAACAAAATTGACGACACAGTAAGCATTGATGAGTTCCACAAAAACATTGAAAAAGCACTAAACCAAAAAATTATTTTTAGCACCGTTGAAAACAAACTCCTTCTTGTCCTAACCGAACATTTCAAAGAAAACACCACAATTAACATTTCTTTCCAAGTAAACAAAAAAAACTACTATATCCGCAATTACGATCCAATTTCAAATTATATCTCCCAATGCAAATCATGCCACAAATTTAATCACACCAACTGCAAAATTAAAAAATGTAGAAAATGCCAAAAAACAGAATGTAACAATGATTGTACCGAAGACGAACTAAAATGTGTAAACTGTGAAGAAAAACACAGCCCTTACTACAAAAAGTGCAAAGCATACATTGAGATCTTAAAAGAAGCACACGAAAACCGTAAAAAAAGAATTGAAAATCAAAAAATTGAAAAAATAGCCCACAAAGTCACAAAATCAAGCCTCACTGACATGAACCTCAAATACTCTGAAATCGCATCTTTAAACACCAACCACAAAACCAAATTAGAAAAACAGGAAAACGATATCGCACAACTAACAACAGTCGCAAACTCTTACACAGACACCATAGAAAATCTCAATAAACAAAATAAAAAACTAACCGACCGCCTCGAAATCCTGGAAGTAGAAAATCTAACTCTCACAAACAAACTCGAACAGTACGAAAAAGGATTACCACTCACCGAATTACTACCACTACTATACACTCTATTATCAACCGTACACAAACAAAAAATGGAAAACACTGAAATATACTCTCTAATTATAGACACCACAAAAAAATTAACCGGAAATGACCCAGCAAAAGACAAGGCACTAAAAACATCATTCGAAAAGCTAGGCATAGCAAACAGAAAACCAAAAATAACATTACCATCCACAAGCAGTAAGCAAGCCAACCTTTCTGCACAGTATTTCACGCCAAGTCCAAAAAACAAAAATCAATAGAACTTCTCTCAAAAAACCACAAGTAAAAACAACACTAAAAATGACGGAACATAATAGCATAAAAATCATTTCCATAAACATCAATGGAATCCAAAACAAAATTGACAATCTAATAGATTTAATTGAAACATCAAAACCAGATTTACTACTGATACAAGAAACAAAACTCAATAAAAACACAAATCTAAAATTCTCACATCCAGATTACAACATCAATGAAAATAACATTATTTCACCAGGCGGAGGGTTAATGACCCTAACCAAAAAAAATCTCCAAATAATTGACGAATATGAAAAAAACATCAACAATAACGAATTTCTATCTACAAAAATAAAAACTAAAAAAAATAATCTTGAAATCATAAATTACTACAATCCTCGCTCACGATTGATAGACACTGACAATATTCTAAATCTCACAAAAAACAAAAACTCAATTATCATTGGAGATCTAAACTCAAAACACCCAAACTGGCATAATATTCAAACCAACACAGGCGGTAACGCCCTTAACACCATGATCTCAAATCACAATCTCGAACATAGCGAACACATTGAATATACGTACAAACATCAATTATTCATTCAATAACAACGCAAAATATAGATGAAGTAGGCAGTGACCACACCCCAGTTTCCTTTCAAATAAAACTAAAAGACGAACTCGAAAAATCAAAAATAAACAGCAAAATCAAACAGTATAATAAAGTCAACTGGGTTAACACAAATAACCTCCTCCTAAACAAATTCCAAAACACTCCAAAAAATAAAAATGAAATTGACGAAAACATCTCTAGACTAGAAAAATACATCACAACAATTACTAAGGTTATCCCAGAAAAAACAATAATCAGATCAAATCACGGCATAAACTCTCAAATTAGGAAAGACATCAAGGAAAAAAGAAAACTACAAAAAGAATACAAAAGAACCAGAAACCCCGTCACAAAAACCAAAATCAACAATCTAAACAAAAAAATCCAAAAAGACATAAGGCAATCTGAGTCAAGATTTACAAACAAAAACGTAGATCTTGCGAACTCCAAAAACTCCAAAGACTCATGGAAAGGTATTAATAACATCTTAGGTAAAAAAGAAAAATCATCCATCAAAAAAATCTACAATCCCACAACAAAAAAGGATACAACAAAAAAAGATGAGATAGCTGATCTATTCAGGAAAAGTCAGGAGGAGATATTCAAAGGTAACATAACAGCAGACATAGAACATGAAAACAACGTCAATACATGGTACAATGAAACAAACTTTACGAACATCTACTCTAGAACGGACCACTTTGAAACAGAAAAAATCTCGAAAATTATAAAAAAACTCTCAAATAAAAAAGCTCCTGGAATAGACAGTATGCAAAATATAATCATAAAATACCTTGAGCCAAGCCTATCACCCATTTTAAAAAATATATTTGACTCATGTTATGTAATAGGATATTTTCCCGAACGTTGGAAGGAGAGAAAAGTGATCATGCTTTATAAAAACAAAGGACCAAAAAATGACACAAAAAACTACAGACCGATAACTCTCCTCAACCAACTAGGCAAAATATTTGAAAAAACTATTGAAATAAAAATTAGAAAATGGGCAGAAGAAAACGAAAAAATTAATAAAGAACAATCAGGTTTTAGAGAAAAAAGATCCACAAACGATCAACTTTTTATAATAACTCAAAAAATTACAGAAGCCTTCAATCGCAGAAACGGCGTAGACGCAATATTTATTGACTTTGAAAAATGCTTTGACAAAATATGGAAAAAAGGTCTTCTTTATAAACTTAATTCAATGAACATTTCAAATAAAAACCTCAACATTATAAACAGTTTCCTACACGATAGAAAAATCCATATACTGATTGAAAACGAAAAATCAAAAAAATTCTCACCAAAAGAAGGTCTCCCTCAAGGCAGTTGCCTAAGTCCCCTACTCTTCATATTATTTGCAAGCGACATTCCTACAGACGAAAAAAATACCTTTCTCTCACAATTCGCAGACGACCTAGCGATTTACGCACTAAGAAGAAATAGAAACTACACAAAAAATCCAGCATTACAAAAACTTCTAGATGAAATAATCACATGGTGTGAAAAATGGAAATTAAAAATCAACCTCGGCAAAACAAAACATATCACATTTACAAAAAGTCCTGCAGAAATCGACAGACAATATACAATAAAAAACAAAAAAATCGACAAAGTAAACGAAATCTATTTTCTCGGACTTACATTTGACAAAAACCTTAATTTCAACACCCATATTGAAAACACCATCAACAGAATAGCTAGATGCAGACACGTCATTCACAAATTTAACAATCTACAAAAAAACATAAACATCTCAACAAAAAGGAAAATATACCTTTCATTAGGTAGAAGCATTTTAGAATACGGAAGTCCAGCACTAGTTAACATCTCTCAAAAAAACAAAAACAAACTAGAAGTTTGCCAAAATAACTGCATGCGTACAGTCCTCAAAACAGATTACAATACCAGCATCAATGATCTGCGTACCAGACTAAAAATAACATCAGTTCAAGATAGGAAAACAACACTAGCAAAAAATTGGTTCGCCAAAGCATCAAACGACGGAAAAAACATCATCAACCATATCAATTACAAATATTATCCTTTCTTTGACAAACATAAAACACCACATTTCATCATTAATAACCAATAAAAATCCTAAAAAAAGAATCGTGATATATGCACATACACCTATCTTGAACTTCACCTAAAAAATCAAAAAGACCATAAAAATCAAACAACTTAATTTCTTGAAAACCACAAGTCATAAAAATCATAAATATGTTTCCATCACCTGGATGAGTAAGTATACTTTAATTACAAATCACAAAAACCAATATCGAGATCCTTCACTGTCTAAGCATTTCCATCCCTTTATTCGTTTCAGTATATTGATATTTTTTAGGAAAAACACACAGATGTACGTTCGGTAAGCTGAAGCAAGACGCCCAAACCAACCAAACAAAACATGAACCAATCAAGGATGGAAAGAGACCAACCAACGTCTAAAGGCCATCATAAAAACACAAATCATCATCAGATTATTGCTAGTCCTCGCAAGTAAGGTTTAATCCCTTCGCTTACTCTTGGTTACAGAACAAGTAAAAAAGATCAAAAGAAATAAAGCGTGAAACAAATCAACCAGAAGTCAGCGAAAGGGCCATAAATCTATCAACAGGAGAAGAAGAATTTCGAAAAACTTATGCCACTCACACTTAAAAAATAAACTAAAGATATTCCAAAATATGCCAATCACACTTAAAAATAAACTAAAGATATACCAAAATATGTCAATCACACACATAAGGTGCATAGTAATATTATAAACTATTACATATTTGGTAAAATTTGAACACTTTCAATGTTTTCAACTTTAATTGCGTTAGCTTTAATCGTGTTCAGTTCGGCTTGGGTAATGTCGTTTAATGCTGGATCAATGCGTATAACGGTATCAGCTCATATTGATCATATGTTGTGAAGAGAACTCTTTATATCTCTGACACATCTGCTGGTTATGCAAAATCGAAGTTTTGTCTCAACTACTCGGTCACGGTCTTCTAGATGAAGGAGTCCTTCAACGAATAAATGAAGATTCCCAGTTACAATTGTTCTTGGTTTTAAACATCCCGAACAACACGCTGATTGTTTTACTGATTTTCTTGAAAGGTACCACGTTTGGGATGAGTTGAATTTTGAGTGATCTTTCAATTTCTGTAAGAATTTTCGGTCAGTATCCCTTGAGTTGTCAGCAAAGTTGGAATTTCGGTAGGCATGGAATTTACAAGACGCTGAAACGACGAAGCCCCTATTTCTGTTTGGGCAATCAACTGGTCGTTTTCACTGATGCCAAAGAGGTTTAAATATAGCCAAACAATATGATGACACAATTTTCTTGACGCTTGCTGGGATTGTGAGCAATCACACGTCACTTCTTCAAGGCTTATTTCAACATTCCTTATTGTGTGTGATTGTTTAACTGTGAATTTCAATTGAGATGGATTTTCAGTCATTTCGACTAAAGAACGTTTTCCGTGAAGCTTTTTAGCTTTTTTCAGAACTGATTGGCAATGCTTGCTTTCCAATGATTTCAATCTTCTTTTCTTCCCTTTTGGTGGTTGTGAACTTTCATTTTCTGCTAATTCCGTGACATATTGATTGGCTCTCCCAATCTGACGACGTTCACTCCTGCGTTCCAGGTCCATTCGAGATGGCCCCATTTGTTGGGGTTGTTTGAAGCAAAAGGTGAGATCAATATTTTTTAACACGTATTCTTTGTATATAACATACGTAACATGCATATAACATTGAAAACATAATTTTTTACATGTGTGATATATGTAATATACAATACAAGTATTACAGGATTGTGTTATACACGGCATAAAATGCGAAATCACGCGGTGAGCACGTAGATTTTTAGCTTTAAATATTTCTAGATCAATAAAATATTACACTGACCTGTCAACACTGACCTGTGACCTATGTTTTCACTAACCGACACAATTAGGCAGACAAATAGAAAAAATAAAACCATGATTTTTAGGTCACGTGGCATTAATACAAATTTTACAAGGACCTAAAATCTTTTAAAAAAGATAGGTTACATTTAAAGCATCTAATGCTCTGATCATCTAATGTATCATCCATCTCTATACTCCTATCTGATTGCTCTTGAATTTTCATATGGCGACCAAGGTCAATCAATGGCTCGTACTTCAAAAGTGCAGCAGTGTTCTTAAACATGAAGGAACTGGACATCCTTGAGCACTTCTGTGAAAATGTATTTCATCAAACTGACGTAAATTTTACGCAAATTATACGCAAGGTATTGAGCTTAGCTAAGGTTGGGTACTGAGAACATGTATCACCATCATTCTTGCTAAGAAACTCCATGACAATACACTTTTGCTGATCTAATAAACCATAGCGAAAGGGGAAATACTGACTTCCTGATGATGTTAATAGAGCTACAACTTTGACAAGGACACTTTTTTGAGATGTTTTCTCATCCAATACTTTTTCAACAACAATTATTCTAAAAGTATGAATTTTGGCCAGTGAATTTTGGCCAGTTTTACTGAGCCAAACACACCAGCACCAATAGTACAATCAAATGCTTTCCTTCTAGTTGTCGAATTACATAATCTTTGGACGTTGTCACATTTAGATGATTCTTGTGGTGAGTGGCAATAACGGTTCTCCTAAAAAATGACGAAATTTTTGGTAGTTTTTTACGTTGAAGTTGGTGCAACCTTTTGATAGTATCATCTTTTTTTATGAGTTCCAGTTTTGATTTCAACTTTGCTTTTTCAACTCTTTGTCGGACTTCAGTTTTCTGATTTTTCTTCTTTTTCCCAGCTTCACTTCTCTTGTGACGATTTTTCCTACAAAATAAAATGAGAAATAAGGTAACAATTACAAAAAATTAATTCTGTTTTCCTTTGTGAAAAGTGCTACCTTAAAAGGGAAGATATTTTCGGAGAATTAAATTTGCGATGTTAGTTGTAATCCCTTACGAATTGTTTTGCAATTCAAAATCTGAATGTATTTGAAATATTTTGAAAATAAAAGAAGAACAATCCAAATGTGATTCACAATCTGAAATGCTTTTGAATTGTATTTTCGATTTTCAAAAGAGTTTTCATGAATGTATTTCAAATACAATCCAGAATGGATAGTATTTGAAATGTCCAGGAAAACAAAAACGGCAACATTCGATAATTCAAATGCAATCCAGTACTGAGCATGACCAGGCTTGTCAGAAAATCGAACTCCAAAATAAAAACAAACCACTTCAAGATTTTTCAGAGTCAAGGAAGGTCGACGGAAAGCTTTACAAATTATTTTTTAATGTGAAATGCTCTAGATCGTATTATGAGGTTGTTGATTGTGGCTTTTTTGAAAGATGGTTGTGACATTGGGCTCTTCCAGAAAAAATTCGTTCATGGGGGGTGGAGGATATATTATTTTTTTCATGAATTACTCCTGGACATTTTGATTTTTAACCCCCTGGACACGGGTTATACCCCTGGACAAACATTAAATCAACCCCGTGGAAACAAAAAAATACCCCTGGACATTGGAATTTACCCCCTGGACATTGCAATTTTTTGGTATTTTTTCAATACCCCTGGACAATTCATCCTCCACCCCCCATGAACGGATTTTTTCTAGAAGAGCCCATTATATATTTTCACATAGTTCCCGCCCTGGCAATAATGTATGTAAGTTGTTGATTTTTTATGACTTTTGTGCCTGTTAATAATTTGACAGGATTATTATTCTAAATTTACATCAATATTTGGTTTAAAAGGGAAAGATAGCAAGAACGGATCCGAGTTTTTATCCATTTGAGATCTATAAAGAGAGATCAGAGAAGCTGCTAGTATAATTTTTAAATAAAATCTTACGTTTTATAGGAGTCAATGTTCTGGAAGTCTTGATTGAATTTTTACTAAACAACCTCATTCTTTTTCAAAAAATGCTTGAATGTTTTGAATTAACAGGAGGTAACAGGTTTGTTAAATTTCATATGAGTATAAAATAATCTTTCTTGATAATGAAATTTATTTTCGTAATAAAACTTAGCAAATTTTCTGGTGTTTTCAAATTCTGCCATCTTGTCCAATTTTAATTGCATGGTGAGATGCATAATTTAGATTGCATTTGAAATGTGAAATGTGCAATGGAATGACTTCTATGTTTCAAATACAATTAAATTTGAAATGTATTTGAACTATAATTTTAAAACATAAAAAGTGATTTCAAAAAACATATTTCAAATACAATTCAAATTAGATATTTCAAAAACATTTCACAGATTGCTTTTGAAATTTGTTTTTGAAATGCTTTTGAATTGCTAACTATTTTCTTGTAAATTCACAATTCAAATAAAATTCAAAAGCAGTTCATGGATTGCTTTTGAAATGTCATTATGAAGTGCATTTGAAATGCTAACTATATTCTTAGAAATTCATAATTCAAATACAATTCAAATTAAACAATCCAAAAGCAGGTGATGAACTGCTTTTGAATTACCTGCGAAATGTATGTGAATTATTATTTGAATTGTAACTGAACCTTCTTTGAAATATATTTTAATTGTACGATTCACATTCGTAGGGAAAATCGCGAAATTTAATTCCCAAAACAGGATTTTTCTTAGATTTTCAAAAAATGACCTTAAAATTCGTACTCTTTTAGATTTTTTAAACTTTTTAAGACAGTGTATATTTATTCCATAGTCTGTTCTAAAGCATTATCGTACATGACAACAACCCCAAAGAAGCAAAAGCCTAATCCTTAAGGTAAAATATTTGTATGGTTTGTATTACACTTTTTTTTAATAAGAACCAGTAGAATTTTTCTGTGGCTGAACTGTTCTTATCTTGTTCTTTCATGCCAATGTTAAAATTAGTTTGGGTGAGTCTTCTGAATTGTTTTCTAGTCTGACAGCAAAAAAGGTGTGTGGAAATGAAGTTAGTTATATTTGTAAATTTCATGATTCATTTTCATATTATTATTTAACCTTTTTTGTTTCGCCTTACAGAGGAAGAACGACATGACTTTGTGATTAAGCTGTTTGATGTTGCTACATCACCTTCAAAAGTTCGTTATTTTAATGCTGTACTTGATGATGGGAATTCGGAACATCCTATTGTTTGTTACAAACCAGAACTTCATGCGAAATTCCAATCTGCTAAGCTCAAAGATCATCCAATCAAGGTCTCCAACTTTACAGAGATGCACGATGAATACCGTAATGCTGTTACATATAAACTTGGTCACAGTGCTTGTGTTGAATTGTCTACTAAAGACTTGTCTTTTAATCAAGTTAAGCCAAAAGTACAGGCTGTAAATGCGTTCACCAAACTGCAAGAAATCAATGAGAAACCAGAAGAAAGTGTCGTTAATGTACAATGCCACGTCAGTGTTGTTTGTGAAGCTCAAGAGGTTTGTTTCTTTAATCTTCTATATTAAATACCCTACTATGCAGTTCCGGTCCTCATTTCATTAGATTGCTGTCCTCATTTCATTAGATTGACACACGCTTTGGACGGAGAAGAAAAATGTCTATGGTCTATGTCAATGATGATCCTATTAAAGACCAGATGTGGCTTGTGATTTGGGGCAATCACCTCTCTCATGTCAACAAAAGTGGATCATATAGATTTAAGGAGCTGCGCGTAAAGAATTATAATGGCAAATATTTCACCACAACAGCACACACTGAAATTGCTGCTGCAGATGCCGAATTTGCTACAATATAGTAACAGTCTTTGAATATTGATTTAATATTGACAAGTGTATCACAGCCTTTATGCTCAAAAGAACGAAAGAATTGCGTCTTCCTTTTAAATTTGATTACTGGCTTATTGCGTAAGAATCTACTTGTCAATGAACCATTTTTAACAAACAGGTTTACCCTGTGCAGTGGAGGGTTTCATTGTGCAATATAGTTAAAATACGGCTTGAACTTTGAACTCAAGTGAAAATACTGAAGTTTTGGTAATTCTTTCGTGCATCCATAGAGAAAAGACTACAAATATATCTTTCACTATTGAGGTAGTTTTAAATAGCCACCTGCTTGAACTACTCGTGTACAAAAATTGAGATAAAAAGCTCAACGCTGTATCCCGCGGAGGCGCCATTTTATGTATTTTTTTAGCGATTTTCTCCACATTAAAGAAATTCTATGTAAATATTTCACCGACTTGATGGGTATCATTGAAACCATATTGAAATTCTATGTTTTTCCGTCATGAAGTCGAAAAAATTTTGAAAGAGTACCCTTACCAAATTTTCATGTCATAAACTATACTTTAAGTGTATTACAAGCATACTTATTCAATACTTCTGTTGCATGTAGTATAACATGGGTATACTTATTTTGTACTTCAAAAGTGTAGTATGATTAAGGTATGTCAAGAATATTACTGAACTAAAGAAGTACAACATACTTCTTTTCTACTTCCAATTTGGAGTATGAAAAAGGGTACGTACTTTTCTCACACTTTAATAATGAAGTATTAAAAATGTATGTCATAAAGACAACGCACAAAAACTCCCATTTTTCAAAAAATAAAAGTCAGCAAGTACTCAAAAAATACTTCAACCGTCTTCAAACTTCAATTAAGTTTGGAGTATAGGCCTAGTATATTAAATTGTAGCGTGTCAAAATATCAGGATACAAACTACCAGATACTACAAACATACTACAATACTTTGAAAAATTCAAAACATACCTCTTGAAGCAAGCCAAAATGCTTTACTAATAGCATACTCCAATGATATAGGGAGTTTTCCAAGTTACACGCTTTTTTTATAAGAATATACTTTATACGGCTAGTTCGAAACGCAGGTCACAGGTCACAGGTCAGTGATGACAGGTTGACTCTAATCAATGTCATTGCAAAGGAAAATGTTTGGAAAACACAAAGAATTATCAAAAACATAATTCTCAAGCAATTTCATCCATATAAAACCATTTCAAACATCAAAATTTAACCATGTGCTTTTACCGATCTTTCGCAGTTTGCGCCGTGTATAAGGCAGACCAGAAAATATTTGAAACCATATTATACGTATAACAGGTATATTACATATTGTAATGTTTGTAATGTTATATGATGGTTACATATAATAAAACACATCGCTCTAAAACTACCTTCTCAGAGAACTTACGAGCTTCTGATTGGTGTAATTTTATATCCAGCCATATTATTATCATCACATTCGGTATGCTAAATATTTTTGGTGTTTTTCTCTTGTAAGACATGATATTTGGTGATTCTGTCAATATTTTTGTCAAAAATTGTCATTAAGTCATTAAAATAACAATTGAATGATTAATTAGTTTCATCCTTCTAAAACCACTCTCTTAGGGACCTCACAAGCTTCTGATTGGTGCCGTTTTATATCCATTCACACCATCAACATCACATTTTGTATAATAAATATTTTTCGTGCTTTTGTCTTGTTAGGCATCATATTTTATGATTTTGTTATTATTTTTGTAAGTAAGTGTCACATGTCAAAATAGGTTGTTATTCTATTCAATTGTCATTTTATAATATCTAAATAGCATGTATATTACTTTTTTGTAATTTAATGCGCTATGTATTGATGTTATGTTATGTATATGTTATGATTTTTTTTTCCGGTCTGCACTTTGTTGACCTCTGACCTGTGACCTGTTGACCTGTAAGTAAGTAAGTAAGTAAGTAAGTAATACTTTATTTCATGTTGACGAAAAGGTAGCAACAAAGGCTAATAAAAGTCAACGCTACTTTACAATTAAAAAAGACTAATGTTTTGTTGGCAGCTCATCGTCGCTGCTACTGAGGCTAGATATTGACAGCTTTTGGTTGGCAAAGTTTTTGTTTGTTTTTATCAAGTGAAGGTTATCTGTTCTGGGACTTCCTCTCACACGCCAAATGAAATCACCATCACATTCGGAGTTCCATTTTTTAGCTTTTTCGCACATCTCTTTGATTTTTCTTCTTTCATTGATGGTGAAATCATCAGTGATGCTTAGATGATATCCAAACTTTTTTAAGGCTTTAAGGTTGCTCATTATTCTTTCTTTTTCTTCTTCACTTTGCAAGGTCACCTTTATCGGACGATTTTTCTTCGATTTTTCATGTTCGAACCCAATACGATGTTGATGCGTTGGTTTGATGTCGCGGATGCCTATATCTTTGAGCAGATCCTCAATTTCCTTTTTGTCCTCTTCTTGATCTTCTTCTTTCGTGTCTTCACCTTGTTCACAGAGTCCATGAATTATGATGTTTTTTCTTCTTGATTCGATGTCTCGTTTTTCTCTCCTCTCCTCTTCTTTTTGTTCCGCAACAACAGATTTAAGATTTTCCTTGTGTGCTTTGGTTATATCAGCGTAGGTTTTACGGGATGACTCTTTCATAAAATCTTTTGTCTGTTGTATCTCTTCTTTTATCATTTTCCTTGTTTTGGCTTCTAGGTCGCTCATCTTTTGTGTTAGCATTGTTTCGATGTCGTTGTTGATGACTTCTCGGTTTTTGGTCAGTTATTTTTTGAGTTTTTTGATTTCGTCGTCTTTTTTAGCAATCTGCTCTTGCATCATATGGTACTTGTTTTCTCCGATTTTACTTCTTAAGGATCTCGTTATTCGCACACAATTGTGACATACATATTGATTATTGTACGTGTTAGCGAATATTTGCAGTTGGTAAAGTGGCAATTGTGTGCATTCATAATGTACCATACGTTGGCAGCTACGGCATTTGAGTCGATTTTGATCTTCATCATCAATACACGTAACAAGGGTGCATGTTGCAGTTGTGTTTGCTGCTTCAATTGGTGGGTCTTGGGTGTTTTTATCGCGATTTTTGTTCATTTTTAGCGAATTTCGATGCTTCTTTGAGTTTCCACCAGTTTTTTGAAAGCGATGCAGAACACGTCTTGACTATTTGACGTCAAATAAAAAACTGAAACAATCTTCACCTGTGACCTGTGTTTCGAACTAGCCGTACTTTATAAGAATCTTTATGATGAAATTAACAATAATTCTAAGAATATTCCCATCATGAATTTTTTTTGCCAACCATAAATTTCTATTTTTATCTTTTTATGTGAGCCTAACTCTCTTAATTTACACTAAAATTTCCCTTCTCATAGCAGTCCTAGAACCCAAAGAAAGTAAGTATTAAGGTCAATGAATAAACTCTATCTAAAACTGCAAAACGGTCCTAGCTGGCTGTGAAATAATCAAGTGACTCACCTACCAAATCAGTTTTCAAGAGATTTTGTCTGACATCCAACAACAAAAAGTATGAATATTGTAGAGGGTCTAAGATCCACAGAAGCCAATGCCGTGGGCTAAAGAATCAAATTTTCACTCACATCATCAAGTGGATGAACAGCAACCAGTAATTTTATTTGGCAATAATTATTCTTTTTTGATATTTTTATTATACCTATAACGAGAATAAAATTTTTCAGCCTAGGTGTATTTATGACATATTTTAAACAACAGATAATATTTTATAAAAGAGCAAAAAAATAACATATACAGACACAGTTCTTCTAAAAAATGGGAGTAAATTATAAATGGGAAACTGTCACAGAATGAAAACTTCTTGAAAACATGAATCAACATTATTTTAAAAGTGACTAAATAAAGGTCTGGACGATATTTAATTTTCAACGGGGATGAAATTATGGAGCAACTTCTCAATGGGGTTTAGTCAAGGAAGAGTATTTAAAAATTCTCTCTCCAAGAGCACCAGTGTGAGGCTCGAAGTATTAATTCTACAAGAGTATCATAGCAAGGGAAAATATATTCCAGACACATATCAACTAACTACAAAGTAAGTGGACAAACTAAATAAAATAACAAATTAAATTAGAGGAATAAACAAATAATAAGGGCTTTCGAAAGGGGCTGACGACTTAAGGATGGGTTCTGGGCGCATGTTAGAGCTAGAAAACTAGATGTGTTCTAAAATAAGGAGACATGGTTATCATAAAACTGATGTATCCTTGATGATATTGCCTAGGTGACCCTAAAAAGCTTCAGATCACATCCTTCAATGAGACAGGGGTATCATTAAGAGAAAAGCTGAAGTTATTTATTGCCTAGAAACCTTAGAAAGCTTAAGAAAACATCTTTCTTTCAAAAATGTAATATGTAGACAAAAATATTTTTCTACATTTCAGAACATCTCCTATCATAGTGCTAAACTGTGTAGCTTTTATTTTTTGTTCAACTATCATAGTAATATAAAGCAGTAATAAAATTAGGTTGAAAGTCATTTGAATAAAAATTAGAAGATCATAACAAAAGGTAGAAAGATGAAGAACATATATTTCTGACTTTTCTAAAGAATTGCTTCGCCGGCTCCTTCTGAGTTTTACTCTTTCTCGATAATCAAGATATTATGATATCGTAGAATTTCCAATAAGTCAGTAGAAATATGAAACAGTATAAATCCAAAGAGGGAAGGTTCAAAGTGATGACTTCTGGCATTGTCCATTAAAAGTTATCTGTAAAAGTAATGTCAAGCAAATTGTATCATCTTTAAACTTAATCATTTTATATTTTGTTTGGAAAAAGAGCAATGTAATTGCCAGATTTACATGTAATACAATCATGCATACATCAAGAGTATGTATATTAAGTCTATTAGGTTGTCAATTTTGTTTTGGATCCCATTGTATGGAAATGATTTTTATGCTATTATATTCCGTCATTTTTAGTGTTATTTTTACTTGTGCTTTTTTGAGAAAAGTTTTATCGATTTTTGTTTTTTGGACTTGCCGTGAAATACTGAGCTGAAAGGTTGGCTTGTTTACTGCTTGTGGATGGTAATGTTACTTTTGGTTTTCTGTTTGCTATGCCTAGCTTTTCAAATGATGTTTTTAGTGTCTTGTCCTTTGCTGGGTCATTTCCGGTTAATTTCTTTATGGTGTCTATAATTAGAGAGTATATTTCAGTGTTTTCCATTTTTTGTTTGTGTACGGTTGATAATAGAGTGTATAATAGTGGTAGTAATTCAGGATGTATTCATTTTGAACATGAGGAGAGAAACAGTTTTTGGGAGAACCACAAGTGGTCGTTGAGGTAAAAGTGTTCTTGAGATGCGGGAGTCTGGATGACTCTGCCTCTAGGCTTCAAGACCGTGGCAAAAGAAACGAAATATGAACTATTCCTGAGGATGTGTTTGATTTCGCTCTATCAAACCTGATAGGAGACAAGATGGAATTATCAAGGATAATCCGATGTTCAAAGCAAAGTTTGAACTATGAGTCGATTGATTAAAAATCAATATGTCTAGTCGATGCCTTCTAGCTCGATTAGAGAGAGTTCAAAAACAAGTTTCGAACTGTGCCAGACAAAAAGAATATAAAAGAAAGGGAAACACAAAACAATCAGTTTCCAAACAGTTACCAGACACAAACTACTGTAACACTAGTTAGTCCGGCCTGGTCTAAAGATTCTAATTAGTCTGTGAGTGAGGTAGTAGATGTTTCTTAATCATGCATGTATGAACGTTTCGTATATGTTTTTTTGGCATGTTGAATTTTGTAGGGTATACCTGGTTTTCTAGATGGGGCAGGACTGCTGCGCTGCAGATGTCGAGTCATTATACTGGTTCTTTTCTTGTTTCTTTTTGAAGTTTTTAGTGTTTATATGATATGAGTATTGTCAGCAAAGCTGATTTAATATGATAATCAAGACAAGATTAAAGTCTCCTCGTAGTTTTCTCCGTTGCCTGTTTCCATCAGCGAGGGGTTCCACCATGAGAAGTTGCGGTTTAGTCTTGTGATTCAAATTTGAAATGACGAACTCAGGCTATTTATAGGGTGTGGATTTTCGGACGTTAAAGAAAACATACAAGGCAGTCTACATTGAAAAATCTATTTTCGGACGTAATAGTACGTAGTTAAAAAATTCTTACAATAATATACAATTTTTTTCGGACGTAAAAGTAGCTACTCTACTCAACTATAAAATTCGAACGTTCGAATGTTCTGTTGCGGACCTACACGTGACCATGAATAATGAAATGTAGAACATTCGATTAATACGTCAATCAAATTCGAACGTGACGTAAAACGTAAATCTGAACTCTATAAAAGAGCAAACGTTTAATCAATCGCTCTCCTGGTTTTTCACAAAACTTTACAGAACAGAAGCTTAGAAATAAGAAATCTAACCTTATTTTTTAATCTACATCTTATTATTTCGTTGTGTCAAAAAAGCCTTTAGCACCAAAATTTGCTTTGATGCATTTTGAATGCGATAATTCAATTAGTGTCGTGTTGACAAAAAGTTTGGATTGGCTGGAATTGGGAAAACTTGGCCATTGTAAAGATGGATTTAAAAGGCCGGTTGGACTGGTTTTAAAAATGGCAGGTAAGACCTCAATTCTACATCCTATCTTGATCACGAAAAGTAATTCGAGTTCCAATCTCGGACCGTACGTAAATGATCAAGTTATTCTTCTGTTCTACGCTGTTTTAACTTAGGATGAGAAGTAATTCGATGAGCCGTTCCTGGATCATTTCAAACCATGCGTAAAGAATTTGTTAGAACAGTGCTATAAAGAACAGAAGGATTGAATACGTTAAACTTAAACTACTAAAATTAAAGATCACTACTAGTTTTCTTCACCAATCGTGCGAAAATGATTAAATTATTCTTCTGTTCTATGCAACTTCTCTTAGCTTATAATGAGAAGTAATTCGATGAGCCGTTCCTGGATCACTTCGAACCTTGCGTAAAGAATTTGTTAAGAGAATTGGATAGAACAGAGGAATAAAACAGCACTTTCAAGCCCTATTTTTTCATTTCATTTCTTGAGTCTGGAAAAAACCTAAAAAGGTTTTCTAAATTTCAAACCTCAGGGCTTATATTTTTCATTCAAAAAAAAAAGAAAACCGTCTAATGACTCTGACACGGGGATGAAGAAAAATCTGACGATACACAGGTATATTGAGTTTAAAGCCTGGAAGACCAGAATTATTGAACTTTCCGGATCTTGGAGCTTCAAACTCAACAGTTAAATTTATTTCAAATAAAAATTCTAGTTCTTTTTAACAATCCTTTCCGAGTGATTTGTTGTAGCCAGTGGAACCAAGAACGATAACTTTGAATTTGCATTTTCGATCGTTTACAAACCGTCTTGTTTCCGAGTTATGTGCGTCCAAAAATCCAAAACAGGTGATAGTATTCCATATACACTATACGCAACTCTTTGTCAAGAGAAATGGCCGTCAATTTTATCGAGAACTTTGAGCTCGCAAATGCTGTACCTCTTCCGGGTCGCGTACCAAACCATCGCAATGACGATGCTAAACTTTTGCTGATACCCTCTTTTGATACAAGGCCTTGTGTGAATCTAAAACATATAATTTTTTAAAATCATTCAACAGCATTAGTAGGCCATGACAAGGCCCCCAAAACTTCTCATGTCATGTTCAAAATTTTAAAAATCTTATATCCTTTAAATTATTATCCTTGGGAAAATCTTTCCATCTTTTTAACATAGCATTAGTTGGTGCAGAAAAAATGTCAAAAAACCTCGTATTTTGAAACAGATTTTATGGTCAAAATAATGATTGAAAACAGGGAATTTCTCCGCGATTTTCATAATTTATGCAGAATGAGAATGAGACTTTTATGCAGGGGGGGGGGGTACAGACACAGGGTACTGACCCATAGCCAGGTGGTGGTGTCTATTTTTGCATTTCAAAAAGTTAGTACCCAGTACTATTTTGGGGTGAGGGAGAGTATTTTTCACTCTTCAAGCAAGTACAGGATACTATTTGGGTACTTTTCCACAGAATTTTGCTGTTTTTCAATAAGAAGAGTAGTTTGTTTTTTTAATTTTTTTTGATTTGAAATTTTTTTAATCTACAATTTTTTTGGTTTTTTTGAAGACAAAACTTACAAAATGGTCAAGAAGTGTGGAATGAAAATCAAAGGACAAAAGCTTCTGACTCCATCATTGATAGTTTGCTTGAATTATCTGTCACTTTTCAGTCTGAAAAACTAACAATCTAATCGGTCTAATCTGTAAAATTTAAGATTTTAGGAGTGGTGTCCCTATTTTTTACAGCAAAAATGGAGTAATACCTGGTACTAAATATGGGTGGGTGGTACTAAACAAAATGTTAGTAAAAAATCAAGTTAGTACTCTATGGGTTAGTACCCCCCTGTTTTATTCAATACAATTTTTGCTCAGTTTGAAGAGCTTTATCACGTGGTAGAGTCTTTTTTCATTGTGAAGACTTGTTTCAGCGTGTACTGTATATTAGTTACAATGTTTTTACTATATAGGAAGCCAAGACGACAAAATCGAAAAAGCAAGAACCCAAGCCGAAAGCAAAAAAGCCATCAAAAATCACGCCCACTCAGCCAAAGCAAAGGATTAGATCAATGACAAAAGTGGACCAGAGGAAGTAATAATAATAATAATTCTAACCGCAGTATTTTGATGCATTTGATGTGGGTTTTGTCAATGATTGAGTGAACTTCTCAGCATGAATATTTGTGGAACTCAGTCCAAACCTGAAAAAGTAATTTCAAAAAATTTGTTTCTATGTTCATAAATAATAGTCACCTTAATGCTCCCTTCTCATTCCTATCAACACTAGGCTTTTAACAGACTGAGCTTTATTTTCTAATACCTTAAAGGAAGAAATTTTGGACAGGAATTTAATTTGGCGGATAGCTGGATAAATAAAATTTGACGGGAATTAAATTTGGCGGTTGCAGGATATTTTTGACCAAAAGTGTTATTAAATAAGCAAAAAGACGTGTTTTTGGGCTTGAAAAAGCACAAATTTGGGGAACGCGCAAAATAAATTAAATTTGGCAGAATTTAATTTGACAGACGAAGGAAAAAATTAATTTTGGCGGGAACTTTATTGGATGGATTTTGGCGAAATCCCGCCATTTTTTTTCGGCCAAATCTTCTTCCATTTATAATTGTCTGATGAAATTCCAAACGACAATAAAACCTTTTTCAGCCTCGAGAGAACAAAGACGAAGCTGTTATCCAGAAATTCACTGATCAACAGAATGAGAGGATGGAAAGTTACAATTCGTTTTTGGTGGAAAAATTTACGATAGAAAAAGGAAGAGCCAGAGACGGGCAAAATGAGGCAAAGAACTTTTTAAAAAGGCCAATGACAAAACCATCATACCCTCCACTTCAGTCATCACAATCCAGAAAGAATTCACCTCCAAATTTATCTCCCGAACCCAAAAAAACATCTCCAATGTCATCTCCCGAATCAAAAAAATCATCTCCAATGTTATCTGTCATAAAAAAATCATCTCCATCTGTCATAAAGAAGCCATCTGACAATGCTTCAGCTTCAATTATCATTAACTCTTTGAAAACACCAGAGCAGAAATTGCCACAACACATCATTGCTTCAAGTGCAGGTTCTGTTGATTTCAATTTAATTTCAACATCAATTAGTAAAAAAAAATTTGACCGCATTTATTAATAAAATTGACAATCTAGACAAATTTTTGCGGACAGAAATGCGAGAAACGAATGATCGTTTAAGTAGGCTGGAAAATTTAGTAACTACTAACAACCGCAGTGACATGGATGCGTTCGTGGCAGCAGGTAATAATCGACGTACCTATCTCGATATTGTGGAGGACCCTGAAGCATTCTTTGATATTCCAGAACTGGACACACAGGACGACCAACCACCTCAGCACTAGCAATCCATCAACCACAACATCGAACCGCCTCAATCGAACAACCACAATATCCAACCGCCACCTCCAACTGCCTCAATCGAACAACCACAACATCAAACAGCCTCAATCGAACAACCACAACATCCAACTGCCTCAATCGAACAACCACAACATCCAACTGCCTCAATCGAACTACAACAACATCCAACTGCCTCAATCGAACAACCACTACCACCACCCATCTCAAATGATCAACCACAACATATCTCAAGTAATAAATGACCAACAACAAAACCAAATGTGTAGTATAAGTGACTACAAGTTCAAAGCAGCCATTGAAATGGGTAAAAATTCCATAATTAAAGACTTTGACCATGATGTGGTTATGCGATCAAACATTGAAGGGGTCCAGGGGTACAAAAAGTTTAATGAACAGAAGGTAAAAATCATTTTTGATATTGTTTTGAACCAGTTTGGGCTTCACAAAGATGTGAGATCGTTATTGAAAAAAGAAGTTGGTGCCGAGTTGAAGGCATACAGAAAATAGATAAAAAACGTTAGAGTGACTTGATTGTAAAGTCTTGATTTCACTTTATTTTTTTCAATTTAAACTAAAACAGAAATTAAGATTTGCCATTAAGTTAACGGCAGGTACAAAATGCATAAAATATAATGCATATTGCATAAAACATAATACATATTGCATAAGTAATGCACAATAGTATTGTGTAATTTACAGAACGATTTTATATTTTCTAAAACTCTCCTTTGTAGAGGCTAAAACCGCAACAACCTCTTTGCAGTAGAAGAGTTTCTTAAGTAAACATTCCAATCAGAGGGATTTCCCCAGACATAATATTTACTTTTCGAATCCGAACGAAAGAGAAAACATTCGAATCATAACAACAAAGAGTTTTCCGTCAGCATAAATAATAAGAAGATGCAACAGATCAGAAAGGTTTCCCTCTTCTTCTTTCTCAAAAAAAAGTAAACACATAAACATTCGAATGTAAAAAAATTCGAAGTCTATTTTCTTAGATCTATCTTTCGCTTGAAGCTCTATATTTATATTGGTTGGATATTGGCTTATCTAACAAAAGCATTCACATGGTTAATGCTTTGTAAGAGGGAAAACCCGTTGAAATTTATTAGCAATTGTTCGAAAAGATCTCTGAGAAAAACCAGAATTAATGATCTTGTTATAAAATTTACGTTTTCAAGTTAGAAAAGTAATGTACGGAGGAGATAGTGTCGTGTTTTTTCTACACTATACCACGTTCTGTTAAATACAATTAAGAAAATCAAAATGGCGACAAGCATTTTCAGTGGATCATGGATTTTTTTCATCATCCAAAATTCAAATTTACAGCTTTCTACCCTTTATTTTCTGGCAGAAAGAGGTATATTTGTTTTGTTGAAAGTATTATCTTTTAAATTCAACTTATTATAGCCTCTAAAATTGACATTTTTCAAATATTATGCAATATGCATTTTGTACCTGCCGATTAATTTAAGTTAGTCTTCATACTGGAATAAAATCTTGCCTCCTTGACTAAGTTTTGACAAATATTTGGAAAATACTACTTTTTTATAAGAACAGCGTACTTTGGATGATGGTTAAGTATTCTTAGAAATTGGCAAAATTTAGTGCGAAAATCTTAGCGTATTCTTATTTATTTAGGTGACTTTTATACAAACATGAGAAATAATTTGAGAGTTTGGGACTTTTGAGTACACATTAGTAGCTAACATTATATTTCTGCTTCAAAGTTTAAATTCAAAACCTTTTTATTCAAATTCTTATTGAATTCTGTTAAATTCGGTCATGTTTTATTTGATATTCTCACTAAAGATATTCTTATAAAAAAGCGTGTAAATGTTTAAGACTGAAATATTGCCTTCTTTTTGTCATTAAAACCTACTAGTGTCTTTTAGATTTTGTCAGTGGTTTTTTATCTTTTGATTCGATTTCTACGGTTCCGATTGGGCCCAGCGGTCAAAATAATGGGTCCACTATATTTTCTAGTAATAGTTTAGTTCATTTTTGATTTGTTGCTAAGCTAAAAATCGCGCACACAAAAAACGAGTCCCCTTAAGGCTTAAAGGTATTTAATTTTTATTGTTCAAAATATGAAGCACACTGTTGATAAAATTTTGAGAAAACAGTTGAAATATTATTTCACACTTTACGATTGGATATGATTCAGCAATTTTATTTTTACAGAGAATTTCAGTCTCAAAGTTCCTTATCGAGTTCCTTATTTACATAGCTGCTAAGTTTGGATTCGCGAAAATTGGATTCCTTAAAACTTGTTTTCTTATTCTCAGCCTGAGCAGTTCCTTAACAATTCCTTATTTTTTGGACCATTTTCAGCCTCGAGTTCCTTATAAAAAAAATTATTGTTATTATTTTTTTGTTTTTTCTCGTTTTGCAAGGTTTTTTCCAAAATATTCCTTCCATATATTTTACGACTTACTATTTTTTGAAATCAAGGATATTTTAGGTTTATTATTTTTTAAAGTTTCTGCTTGAAAACTAATAGAAAATCAACCAAGATACGAAAATCCTAGATTTATAATTGTCATGAATTTCCCAAGAATGTGTTACAGTATTTCAGAATTTAAGAATATTTTTTAACTTACTTTCACAAGATAATGCCTTCTTTACTTTACTTTACTTTACTTTATTTTCTTTCAATTTCTAAAGTGTTTTCGAGATTACAAGAGACAAACCTGGAAAAACTGTGCAAGGCTAATTAAATTTTGTGAAATTCTTAAGTTTGAAAGTGATTTGAATTTAATTCATGCAGGGAAACTTATAGATTATTATAGAAAAGTAAAACATTGAATTTGAGAACTTCAACTGTTTTTTTTAGGCTGACGTGCCTGAAAAGAACAAATAATAAGGGACCGTGTACAAATATTGTTTTAATCGTTTGAGAAAAAATCGTATAGTGAAAAGGTATGAAACGATTTAGTAGCCAAAAATTTGAAGAAAAATCGTTTTCTAAACGATGACTGACAAACTATGAAAAGGAATTCGTTTTCATTCGTTTTAAATTTTGAAAATCGTTTACAACCGTCTTAAATATCCAGATTTCGTTTATTTGTACTCAAAATCGTTTTGGTGCTCTCAAAATTGTTTTAGGCTTATATAGATAGTTCTTTTAAATAGAAAAACGTTCCATCCGAAGGCAAAACGTTTCAATAAAATGAAATCGTTTTTCCCCCATTAAAATTCATCAAAAAACAGTTCGTGTACCAGACATGGCCAAGTAAAGGTACAAGAGTGGAGAGAAAATACATAGGTCCATATATAAAATATGTGGACTCTTAATTGTCGGTGTGAATGTTCATGTTATTTTGATTCCCCTTTCCAAAAATGTATACAGTAACGAGTGCTAGAATAAATGAACATGTTTGGCGAGAATTGTGAGCTTTTGGATAATAATTTAAATACGTTCATTTTTATTCTACTGTTTAAAAGGAACATTCTACCAAATGAATTTTGAAGATTGGTTGAAGTTATAAACAATATGATCAAAAAACTTAAAAATATCGTTTTTCCAGATAAAAATCAATCAAGACGATTCCCAAAGTACATTTTGTATTTTTGAAAGAGCTCTGTTTTACTACATTGGTGCATTTTAGGGTATTTTGTATAATATTTCAGATATTTGTTTAGTAGGTTAGATATTCGTTTACTAGTTTAGATATTCGTTTAATAGTTTAGATACTCGTTTTAGAGGTAAGAAATTCGTTTTGATAGTTTCAAATTCGTTTAATTGATTAGGCGATCGTTTGAACTTGAAGACTTTCTTTTCAAATCGTTTTACCACTTTTTGTTCAAAGAAAAACGTTTAAAATCGTTTCATAACGTTTCAGCCTGACATCGCTTTAAATTGGTACGATTCTTAAACGATTAAAATCATTTGGGAAACGAAAGAAATCGTGTAAATTCGTTGAAAAGTGGAACAATATTTGTACACGGTCCCTAAGTACTTTCATTTCAAAAAAGATGTACGTCATCCAATAGGGGTAACAAAAATTTTCTGGAATGACCCATTGTTCCATTATGATATCCTCAAAATAAAACTATGTAAGGCCTGAAAAAACATTTGCACTGATATTGGGCCAAATCAGAAAATTTGCAGCTGATAAAGCGGTAATTGTGTCCACTCAGAGTGTACCATGCGGTGGCATTTTCGGCATTTTAGACGGTTTTTTCCTTCATGTTTTTTATTTTACTTGTGTTCGTTTATATAGTCACTGATTGATTAACTCAGGTCCTGAATTACTTCGTCACTAAAATCACCAAGAAATCCTTCACATTGATCAATATGGCCATGTTGCTTAGATTTACCATTATATTTTTAAAAAATTAATAAAAAAAATAATCTTTTAGCACGGTCAAGTACAGTTTCTAGGGGAAGATTGAGTGCCATGGTTTCTTCTCTCGCACCTCCTCCAGTCTGCGTCCTCTAATTTGGGTATAGCTGTTTGATCCAGAAACAGAGTGCTACAGAGTACAGAGTACTATTCAGTACTTTAGAATATCATTTCGTGTAAACTGGCCCTTGTGTAAACTGGCTTTCAAGAAATTGTAAAACTAAAGCAAAACAAGACGACTGATAGTCGAAAATTTCGCCTTTTGTAAGATTATTAAATAGTTAAAACTAGACGGTTCCCGTCAGCGCAAACGCCGGTTAACGGTTTTGCTTGCACATCAAAAGCCCTTAAAATACTATAATGTGGGTTAATTCCTGACATCGTTTTGGCTTAAAATGCCAAATACAATAATAAAAATTATACTTCTAAACTTTCTACATTAGTCAAAATTTTGTGTCTGTAAGCCTCGATGATATGTCTTTTTAAGATAACGGAAGTTTGTGTTCAATGAAATGCCATAGTGACTGTCAAAATTATCGAGGGTACCCGTCGTTGCAGACGCCCAAAGGTGTCTGAGGTAGTGAGAGGGTTGCTTCTAGGAAAGAAAAAGCCTTAGTTGTGAAGGAGAGGCTCGCGCTTTGCGATTGAGCACTGAAGGTTTTCCCGTTTGTTGGCTTCACATGCAAACAGCTTAAGACCGGCGCATATGCAATGCAACCAACATTGAAACCTTTTTAAATAATGTTAGACGAAGTTTAATCAGCAAACAACAATGTTGGATTTTGTTGCGTGTGTTGATATAAAATAATTCGAAATCGTGCAACAAAAATGCCACATTTTTATTTGAAGCTTTGTGACGTCGCAGTACTTTTTCATGAAATTGACGTCAGAACTTTTTTCGTTTACAAATAAGTTTTCTACGCTTGTCAAACTTAGCGCGAGACTTTTTGTATCAAAGGTGGATAGGTTTTCCGGCCACGGCGTTCAAATTTTAGAAACCTTAATATGTTACTTGGCTAGCGTTACAAAGTTTTTTCATAAACTTAATTAGTATAGAAGATAAAGAATTAAAAGCCCAAGGTATAAGTCAGAATCGAATAGACGAAAAAATTACCCTTAGAGAGACATGTCTGGTAAAGTTCAAAAAGAGCAAATTAATCAATACAAATCTTTTAATACTTACTAGTTATACTAGAACCTTAAGATTTCCGTTTTCTTTTTGTCGCCGCCCGGTTGAAGGCCTAAAAATGTTATCAAGATGTTCTTATTTCTAGTATTATTATTATTATTTTTAGTATTTTAGTGTAATTTCGTAAGAAATTGCATGTTTATAAAGCTTTAGAATATTCTTACAATGATGTTAAATTTTTGGCCTCGAAGCCTTGTGTTCTTATATACTTTTTTCTTGGAGTAAAAAAGTTTAGTTCGTTCGAAATTTACAGTATTCCTTATGTAAGCAATTTTATTGCAAAACGACCGTTTATCTGTTTCTTTTCATTTATTAACTCCAGACTAAAAAATTGAGACTTCTGTCCTTGACACAATTGTCAGACGAAATTTATTTGGTTGAGGCATATTACGAGCTACTTTATTGATGTCGTAAAATTTCGCAAATGAGTCTTCAACTCGTGAAATTTAATTCCCGCCAAAGAATTTCTGTAGCTGCCTTGTACTAATGGAATACTGAAACGCCGGTCTCTCTGAGAAATATTGCCCAAGGACACGCGTGCCAGAGAGACACGCCGCCAAGGTTAATAATCCATTTATAGCCATGCAAAAAGTAATAAAAGTAATTAACAAGTGTATTCTTTTATTCTACATCGTAAACATTAACATTTTAACTGGCCACTATGGGAAAGAAAATATTGACCGGCCACGTGACACCCATTATCCAATCAGTTTTCTTTAAAAAAATGATAATTGTAATTGTAAAAATCAATTACTCAAATTTTCACTTACCATTAATAGACCTAAAATAGATATTATAGCTACTTATACCATTCTATACCATGCGAAAATTTCTGACAAAGAAAAGTTTTACTCTGATAATCTGTATCTTACAGCCTGAAACAGCCGTAATTTCGTTTTTCAAAGGGTTCCATTTTGGGGGTCCATTTGGGGGATCCAACTTTTGTCGTCGCCCCCTAAAACCCAAAAAGTTAAGCACATCCCAAGGCTTCAAAAATATTGACGTTCTTATAACCACTTGTAAGTTTCTATATCGTGGAAGGTTGTCATCTTCTCCTCATAATAGTGCTCAATAAATCAATAGAGCATTATCATAATAATAAGAGTTGACTCAAGTTCTGATTTTATACTGAGTTTAACCATTTTTTTATCAAAATGCTTCTCATATCAAAAACATGTTTTATAGGAATTCAAACAAAGACAAACCAAGAAGAAAAACTTAATTTAGATGTGTATGAAAGCTATGACGATGAAGATGCCACAATAGAAAATATTTACCACCATCAGATACTGATTCCGATACTTCTGAAGATTCAAATAGTGAAGAAAAGAGCAGACGGAAACTGACACACCTGATTGGTACATTTATAAATACAAAACTATGCATTATGAAAATCATACAATTAGAGTTTGAAATATAATTTTGGGATGCTAATATTTTAAACCATTATTTAACATCGATTTAAATTTTGGAATCTAACGGGTCCATCCAAGAGCAAATCATTTTCTTTATATCTGATAATTTCTATTTCGCTCCCGATAATAGTTTTTTGAAGAACCACAACCGTCACCTCGATTTTCGATTTTAAACTTAATATCATTTTAAATAATATATCTACCACAGGAGTGAAAGCAGTATCCAGAATTATACGCATATTGCAGCTTAAGTCTCCGATGAGAACCAAAGTATGTATTGACATCTTTCTCAGCTTTCTAATATACCTAGTTTATTGTAGAACCACAACCGTCACCTCGATTTTTAAGACCAACATTCCAAATATTCATTTACGTTCAAAATTCTGAATCGTGCGTTACTGTTTACAGGTTGGCCAGAAATTGTGCTCCGATCACCCAGCTTTGAAGACGCCTATAAAGAAATAAATGCCTATAAGATTGATTTAGGTTTCAAATTCGCAAAGTATGATAAAAAGAAAGACTTTGGTAAAGGTAATCCAAGAAATCTACTGATCAAAATAATTTCAATCATTTTGCAATCATTTTTGAATTTACAAAATTTCAGCATAATGATTTTTATACTAATTTCCTATAGCAAATGAGATGTGTGTTGTTTATCACCCAAATAACTTTCTTATCCGAAAATTTTCATTTTTTAAAGACCCGAAGAAGAAGAAACATAAAGTTTACTGGTCAACCAGCTGTATACCGTATACGGAGTTCCCTTCATCATCAATGCTGCCTATTACATGTCCTGTTCTAATGCGAAAGACTTCAATAAATTAAAAAAGGAGAACATGAAACAACAAAAACGTGAGGAAGTAAGGATCAACCAAGGAATATAATTTATTTTGACGAGAACTAATTTGGCGATTGAGCAAATCTTGTCTTTTCTGTCTTATTTTGAGGATTCATTTACATAAATTTTTCAGGCTAATGCAGAACACCCACCCACCTATGAGAAGATCTGGTCATTACGTCCAAGATACAAAGAAAGTTAACTGCCCGGCTAAGCTAACGATAAAAATGTCATATACTTTCCAGAGCACAAGGTAAATAAACCCTTTTCTAAAACTACTAAATTTTGTACTGAGTAAATCAGAGTACGGAAAAAGCAGGATAAATTATCTTTTTTATGACCTGGTTACTTGATTTGTTTTTATTTCTTAAAAACTTTATGCAAGTAAAATGATACTGTACTGAGGATTTTTTTATTTATATCAACTATTAACATCCAGACACACTGTATGAATTGATACAATGACATCGAAAATCGGATTTTCTGTAACAATTTTCTAACACAGTTTAGAAAGGCAAAGCATCAAAAGCCATTAAAGACTCACTCGAAAGAGGAAATGTACCAAGGTATTAAAGAGAATATGTAGCAGTAATGGCAAAGTAAATTCCGGTCATTATGTTGGAGAGGTTAGCATGGCATATTTAATCAACATAAAAGGGCTTGCGGAACGAGCGTTCTGTTTTCGCAATGCGAAGAAATTTCAAAATGTTTAAGAAATCGACGACTCCATTATTAATACAGAATTTAAAAAACAAACTAATAAGACCTTTACATTTCACCAAGAATTTATTAGAAGATATTCAAAATGAACCAACAATGGTGACATTTTATTTGTGTGACTATATTTATTTTGATCTTACGATCATCCTCAGGTCTAAAATCAATAAAAACAAGAATTAAAAATCCGTTTAAAATTTTTTTTTTATCAACATATCTACAAACACTCCTTCCTCATCTAAAACAAATTGCAAATGAATAACCTAAGAAAACATTTTTTCCCCTAGAAAACCGTATCTGTTGAGACATAAAATGAAAAGTCTCAAGAGATGAATAAAACAATTATAAACAATTAAAATTTTAATGTCAACGCATGACTTTTGTATTCGTCCCTAGTGTTTAATTTTGGTTTTAGTTGATCCAGGCGTCCGCGCTCGATAGGATCGATCATCGGAACGGCTCGATGACGGATCGATATGTGATCGATGGATTACTTATCGATCCGGATAGGAGATCGATGGAAGATTCAGCCATTAAAAAGTCTTGAGTATCGATCTTTCGTTGATCCATTATCGAGCTAGTATTTCAATCGAGAATATCGATTCGTCATCGATCGTTAATCGATTCGTCATCGATCGTTAATCGATTCGTCATCGATCGTTAATCGATTCGTCATCGATCGTTAATCGATTCGTCATCGATCGTTAATCGAGTATGCATCGATTATGCATCTATCATGTATTGATCATGTATCGATCATACATCGAGCCCGTAAATCCTCGAATAAGCTTATTTAATTTTTCAGGCTCCAAGGGGGGGGGGCGCTTATTCGAGCGGGGCGCTTATTTTTTTATTTCAGAAATTCGTATATCAATAAATTCGGAATCTGCTTAATTAAACTTAACTGTTTCAAAGGGTTGATTTTTCAAAAAAGGATGAATAAAAGAAAAATTGGAAAAATCCAATTGACAATGTGTATCATTTTATTCTTAGTCGCTTTCTTTCTTTTTAAGACACAAGTATCTACTCAATATCTTATTCAATCAATAACAATATTCGAATAGGCGCCCCTTCCTGGAGGGGGCGCTTATTCAAAGGGGGCGCTAATTCGAGCGAGGCGCTTATAGAATTATTTTAACAAAAAGGGGGGTGCTTATTTGAGCGGAGCGCCTATTAGAGGATTTAAGGTAATGATTTTGCTACACGTTTTATTTTTTATTAGAATCCAGTTTATAAGAACATTTAGGCTGAACTTTTGCAAAAAAATTAAGAGCATCGTAAGAACGTCGCTAGCATTTTTTTATAAGCAACCGAGTAGACCCCAAATTTGCCCAAAAAGCAACTTACTTAGCAACCCTGAGGCCTCAATTACAAATCATTTTTTAACAATCTTTTTCTCCTCAGAAATAAAAATAACTTTGACACAATTTTAAAGAAAGCCTTGCAAATCTTCGAAAAATCTTTAGCAACTTCAGAGCTGATACTCGAAAATTAGAGTTTCTTATTTTAAAAATGTGTATTGCATTACTACATAAATACTGAAAAAAGTCCAAGTATCATTATCACAACGCTATTTTTTTTTCAAGAATTCCTCCAACTTTGCAATTAAATCAGCTTTTCTGTCTTTTGAAGTAAAATTGATCCCGTTTTCTTTCAGAATCTCCTTCAAAATAGGAACAGTTTTGCGCTTGTGGTCGAGTTCCTCCTGTTGATTTTGTTTTTCAGACGAATGATCCAAATTTCTAAGGTGTGTTTTTCTTTCATTTATCTCTGTGATGTATGCGGCAGGCAACTTATCTGTTTCCAAGGGGGTGTTTTTAATCAACGAACAACCATTGACGATGTCATACTTTCCCTTTTCTTTAACAATTCCTTCTTTAGAGATGTCAAACAGTTTTATAATGTGAATCGTTGATTTAGTGTCATCACACTCAGTTAATATGTATGAAGAATTCCTGGATATCTTTTTGAAGATCCGTTCGATTTTACCGTGAATATAACCTGTGTCTTTCTTTTGGGCACAATTGTGTCTGTAAAATTTAGCGGGGATTTAATTTAGCGAGTGGGAAGGCTTTAGTCTCTGGTGAACTAAGAATTTCTATCGTAAAAAAATTTCATTAAATTCGGCGGGGATTTAATTTGGCGAATGGTCGATTTTTGAAATTTTGGCGAGGATTTAATTGGCGAATTTAAGAAGAAATCGCCGAATTCGCCAAATTTAATCCCTGCCAAAATTTATCCACTTAAGGTTCCTGGTGATTCAAAAAGCTATTAGATTTCTCCTCTTTTCTTTTTTATAGAAAAGTCTGCGCATTCCAAACATAACAAACCTTTCAAGTTCACGAAGGCGAATAAAGTAACGTTAGAAGAATTGTTTGATAGCTCAGAAAAAGGCCGCTGTAGCGAGCACGGGGCACAACTGGCATCACAATCAATCGGGTGCTCAATCGAACAGGTGGGTGAACACATGACTGGATTCATTTTGGCTTTTGTGAAAACCTTGAAATTTCTTCCTTGAATAAGGATCCTAGGCCGATTAATTGAATCTTAAGATTCTTATAAATTCTCGATTTCGAGCCTCGCGATTACAAAAATAATTAGCCTATTTCGTAGGATTCGTGCATTTGTTACATGTTCTTTTCTATTTAATTTACAGGGGAAAAATGCACAAATCTGTGCAAATTTCCCTCAATGAAAACGTTGAGAAAAACTAGCTTTTGTAATCAACCTAAATGATTTGGAAATTTAAGAACTGTTTTCTATGGTAGATGTTTTTGTTAAATTTATATATTAATTCGCAAGAGTGATTTACAATAAAATATTGATTACTGCTAGTGACGTAGAAAAAAATCATGTACTGAAAACACGAATCCTATGAAATAGGCTAATTCTTGTAATTCAAATGTAGTGGACCAAATCACCTCCATACGTTAAGAAAACTAATTTTCGCGGTAAATAATAATCACGGAACTTATTTTGGCGATGCATGGATACAAAATTGACGTTTTTTTGCGGAACTAATTTTCGCGGTAGGCGCCCGCTTTCTGCCTACATTCTTTCATTTTCCTAGTGGTTTTTTAGCTTACTGGTAAAATTTGCATTTCGCGGAGCTAATTTTCGATATTTAGTTACCGCAAAAATTAGTTATTTATACTATTATCTTTCTTTCCTCAGGTGAAGACATGGTTCAAGAACCGACGGAGAAGAGGTGGAAAGACCAAACGTACTAAGTGATAACGTATTAACGAAAGAAAGTGATTAGAAAACAAACTCACGACTCCGTTTATTTTATCTTTTTTAGAGCATTGTCTCCATTATTTATCATAAATGGATTCATTTCAAATGGAAGGGTTGAAAAGTATTTTCATCAATGAAGTTGGGGGATGGGCCATTTCAGTCTAATTACGATTTTTCCTTGCAATGAGGGGAAGTAAAGTAATCATCATAAAAACACTTTGGGACTGCAATGCCCTCGAGACTGGGTTACAAGGGTTCGCTAATAATATAATAACAATAATATATTTGAGCCTGTTTTTATAAAGTGAAGTGGGTATCTCACGTGAAGTTATTCCAGGGTCTGCTCTTTACTTGAACATTTCAATAGCAAGATGTATCAAATATTAGTAATTTTTAACAGCCATCATTTAATTGTCGTAAACTGCTTCACGCGTGATATCCTTCCTTCCCAGCTGGCACAACGTTGTTTCAACGTTTATCTAACGCTCACAACGTCTATATAACGTTAGATAGACGTTGAAACAACGTTGTGTGCCAGCTGGGGTGTGCTGGGTGAACATTTGATCACTTGATCACTTGATCATTGTTTATACTTGCATTGAATCATTCATTCAGAGATGTTCCATTAACGCAACCATAGTCTTTTTCATTTTCACACACTTCTACGAATTCACTGAAATGTGATCAGGACGCAAATATTGGAATGAAAATAGGATTTTGATTGACGCTTCTTTCCCGCTTTGTATGAAAATCTAAACGAAAGAAGTTTTAGATTAATTCCCATTCAAATATAATTATTAATTCCAAAAAGCGGAGGGGGTGGAAAATTTTCGAAAAATTAATTAGCGGGTTGGGGACGCTTATTATATTAGGTACCCGAGAGTACCATATCGGCCATTTTTAAGCCGGCCCCCTCCGCTTTTTTAAGTTCGGAGCTAGGGCTCAGGCGAAATTCCGTACTCTAAACCTTCCAGCAGATGTTGAAAGTTTCCATAACCTTTTCCCAGAGCTTTCTTAGCGTGTCGAAAGAAATTTTCTACATCGGGTGCCAGATAAGTACCGATAAGTAAATCCGGTTTGACGCCATTAGATCGATATGGATCGATTAATCAATATAAAAAAACGGTCGATATTTTGATTGGATCGATAGAGGTGTCGATAGGTAATCGATAGCGAGAAAGATCGATTAATATTAGAGCTCGATTTTTAGAAAGAGTCGATAGGGTCGATAAGATCGATAAAAGATCGATGATAGATCGATGATAGATCGATAACTAATCATAAGCTTAAAAAAGTCTTGAGTATCGATCCTCTATCGATCTCCTATCCGGATCGATAAGTAATCCATCGATCACATATCGATCCGTCATCGAGCCGTTCCGATGATCGATCCTATCGAGCGCGGACGCCTGGGTTGATTGATTAACAAAGCCTCAAGAGTCATTAGATATTCTTCTGAGATGGTGGATGATGCAATTATCTCGACATCATCGATAGAAAGTTCCTGTGCGCAAGCATTCATGTGAATAGAGACAGGTGCCCTTGGTGAACAATGTTCCTTTATTTGTGTGATCAAATGTCGACAAGTAAAGCCAACATAGCACGACTGACATCGTGAACATTTAATTTTATAAACGATCCAACTCCTAAAGGATATAGAAGAAGAATTTATTGCCAGTGACTCATAACAATAATTTCAAAGAAGAGGATGTTGAAAAAATTAAAAGACAGATAAAAAAGTCATTTGTACTAGATTTTGTAATACTTTTGTAGTAGTTTCAAAAAATCTTCCTGGAAAAAGTATAAAGATTTCTGCTCAATACAACTTTTCACAAGGTAAAATAACAAAAATAAAAAAACAAAACTGTAAAGAGTAACATCGTAGCATGGACATGGACTTAGTAACATAGGGGTATTACAGTGGTCTTTAAAAGAGTAACACAGTATTTCATACAGGGCTTTTAAATTGAAAATAATTTGAGTTTTAAAAGATCCTTTTAGAATTTTTCAACAAATGTATCCTGTGAAAAAAGACCCTGTGAAAAAAGACCCTATTTCAATCATGAAGTCATTAAAACAATAACACATTGATGTGTAGTTTTAGTAATAATGTAGTCTTTCTCGTCATCGTTTTGATTCTGTAGTTTTAAAATATTACAGTAAATGTGACATTGTAATATGGACTTTTTGATAGTTTAGGATGTCATAACTAAAAGTGGTAAAGAATAAAATCCATTTTTACAAATATATTACTATACTAATTCATAATTCACTACTAGTTTTCATACATTCATTCAATCAAAAAAGCAAATCATGCAATGACTTCAAACCCCTTGAAACATTCCAATATTATAAGGCAGGGATCACAAACCTCTCCATGCATTTCATTTTGCCAGTGACATGTTCAAGAATTTTGAGGAAAATGTGGTGAAAGAGCTTATCTTATTTGGAAATTATTTAAGGTGTTTGAACTGAATAATGACCACCAGCACCAGTGAATTTGAAATTTTCTACTACTCTACTGACTTAAAAAGAATGAAAATAAAATGGAAGTGTATTTTCTGATTGCTGCTTTAACATGTAAAAGTTAATGTCTTTTAAGCATCACATGTCACACACAAAACATCCCATGTACCACCAAACATTCACAATTTGCCCCCCTTCTTCAGTTGCATTGTATTATACGTAGCTACATAATATTGAATCTTGATGGGAATCTGGTGGTAATGTTTGTGTTTTCTTGATCTAGTTCCTGAGAGATATTATTTGTAATACACTCGAAACAATCCCACAGCACAATGCATTGCTTTTTTAGAAAATGTTGTCTGTTGAGGTCCATTAAAAAATAATGTGTCTGTTTTTTCGCAGCATACCTCCTCAACAAATGTTACTGACCACACACAATCACCCAATATTCGATGGCGTATGTATGATCTTTTTCGTAAAAGCGTTTACATGTTTACTCAAATACACGTGTTGAACCATGTATTGACAATATGACAAAAAAATCATTGTTCGGCTGAATGTAAAATTTAACCATGACATGACATTATAATAAAATTATAAAGTCTAAATTTTAAAATATTTTGAAATCCAAATGTTGCTGTTGACTCTATTTATTTTGTTTGATCTCAAGCCATAAAAATAGTTTTCGATGAGATCAATTGATGTAATAGGAATGGTTACTCCAATTAATTGTCACGAAAATGTGCCATGAAGTATGGATGCCACAAGAAAAACAACTATCTGTCAGACCATTTTATTGAAATTCTCAGTTGACAACACAGAAAACAGCCACACATTGTCACATTAGCAAGTGGATGATAGGACAGCTCTCCTCTCCCAGAGGAAGTGGTAAAAAACCTCAAGAATGATACTCGAGTAAAATGTTCAATAAGTGTGAACAGCAGCAACGTTATTTTACAAGCAAAGGGTGCCTTCTAGCTTAAAAAATCAGCAGGATCCTGCCTTGACAAAAATCGCCATCTTTTTTCGAAAGTGTGCAAAAGTGAAAGTAGCAGCAACGACACAAAAACAAACATCTCGCACTTGATTGGATAGTCAAAATCGATATAATTTTAAAAACACTTTTATTTTATAAAATAAAGAAAAGTCTACTTTGCTCGGTGTTTTTTCGTGAACCAAATCGGTAGCATTTCTGGAACATATACAAATTTACGTCCCGCGTTCGCAGATCTTGCCAAAGGATGCGGAACGCCCATTCCGTAATAATAAAACTTTGAAAATTACGCTTTTAATTAATGACCTTTTTAATCGGATGGAATACCCTGGAATTAATTTTGATACCTGTGGCGGATTAGCGATAAGAGTTTTTTATAGGTATTACACGTTTTTTTTGGGGGAACATTGATGATACAAAATCATTCTTTTAGCTTGGTGGTCTTTGGCAACGTCTTAACCCAGATATCATCAAAAGAATCATAGAATTAACGGAAGCAGGAGTTCGTCGTGCAAATGATATGAAAGTCATGTTGGAGGAATATACCCCACGAGAGCAACAAACGATTTTACCCTAAAAAACTGATCTTCGGGCATATATCAATAGAGTAAAGTTAAAAAACAGATATTCTAAAATAGACCAAGCAAATCTGATAAAACTGATAAAGAAGTGGCAGTCTGAAAACCCTGGTGAGAAGTTTTACCTGTGGAAATACGGTCAAGGAGAGGGGGCAAAAGTTTATGATGAGAACTGTAACTTGATAGATGTTTTGAATGGTATTAAGGAGCAAATGTTTTTGTTTGTCCACCAAAATCAACATTAAAAACGTCTCATGAAGAGGTATGGGAATGATATCGGATTGCTAGACGCGACAAACAAGACAACAAAATACAAACTCCCTCTCTTTTTCCTCGCTACAAAAACCAAATCTTTTGCTATCCAAGATGAAACGACTAAATCCATTCTAGAAGGGCTTGCAAAATTAAAGGAATGTGACCCGTACTGGAACCCAAAAGTAATGATGGTTGATTATTGTCAAGAAGAAATCGATGCATTACAAGCTCTATTCCCAGGTAATACTTATGACTTCGACATCTATCAAGAAAGCAGGGACTGGTTTTTGATTCTTTTTGTTTCTGATCTCAGGTTACAGTTTTAGGGACTACATTAAGTAGAACTTTATATTTTCTAAGTAGCAAATATTAAAAATTCACTATGGTCAGAGAGTCCCCAGAGGGACATTAAAGTAGTAAAATGTAAACATTGTGCGAACCATGTGTCATTAAAGAGATCAATTAAAATCACGTGTCCAAAACAAACTTGTAAAACAATCGAACAATCAAAATTAGCCATATTTGGTCGATTTTTTTATTTTGACATGTAAAGAAAACATAACTCATAAAGAGAAATGCCAAGTTAACCATCAAGGCAGCTCCGATCTTGTGGCGACAGAAGGCGCGAATGAAATCTTTCTTCGGTCAATGGAAAAAAAAATCTTTGATATACTAATTTTGTTATGGTGTTGTGGGCTGAAGCTTGTTATGATCAATTTGGAGATAGCTATATTGTATCAAAGGAGGAATGTGTTGGCCATGTCCAGAAGCGAATTGAAGGATTTTATTGAAGGATACAATCAAATACTTCAACAGTAATAGGTCACCCGTATACCTCTGTAGTATTGATGAATGTAAAGCTTTCGACAGTTGTAACTGGTACCAACTATTCCACAAACTCTCAAAGGGCAATATCCTGATGCCAGCTCTGAGATGGTTGGTAAAACTTTATCTTAATAGTGAAGCTTAAGTGAAATGCAAAGATTACCTATCAGAATTATTCTACCCAACACAAGGGGTTCGCCAAGGCTCGGTGCTTTTATCATTCCTGTATAACATATATACTGAGGACCTTCTCGACCAAATCGCATCACTAAATGTTGGTTGCAAACTATCGGACAATACAGACATGTCAGTTATAGCATTTGCAGATGACAACATTTTACTTAGTCCAACTCTCTCTGGCCTCCAGAAAATGGTCAACCATTGTGTGTATTTGGCAGGGAACGGAACATTTATTGTATCCGGAAACTCTACCCTACCCCATATATCTATAACATCGTTACTCCCCAACGCGACCTGAAACATCTGGGATTCACCTGGGAATTACAATCTTGTATCTTGTATCATCAGCTTGCGCAGACACATGGATAATCGTATTGGTGAAATGTGGGCCATGACATCAACCCTTATCTCGTCTAGTATTCGTAAATTACATCCTAACAGTATCGCACAAGTGTTCAAATCAGTGGTTATCCCAAGACTATTATATGGCATTGAAATAGTTTCTCTCTCCGAGTCCGACAGAAACTACCTCGACAGACAAGCACGTTGCAGCCTCAAATCTCTGATGGGGGTCTCGAAACACGCAAGAAACTACCTACACGTTATTTACAACCTTTCTCCAAATCCAAGCTCTCTATGTTTACTACAAAGTCACTTAATTCGCACTAACATCCCTATTTTCAACTTTATCATTATCAAGTTCTATTAAAATTTTCTAGATTCGCTTGTTTACATTTCTGGAAGATTCCCTGATCTTCTAGTTTAGCTTCAAATACTAGGATATATGATGAGATGAGATCTAGGCTAGTTTTACTAATTATTAGTATATAATATCGCCGTCTACATATTACGTATTACATAGAATTTTAGATTTTAGAAGTCTAATTACAGTACAGTATGTGGCCCCCAAAACGGTAATCAAATTTGAAATTTCTGTCAAATCTAGAGGAAAAGAGATTTTACAAAAATTTTGCTGTATGAAAACCTTTAACATCTCTACTTTATTTCCTGCTTTTTTCTAACGGCCCCCAAAACGGAGGTTTGAAACTTTAGCGATTTCTCGAGCTATGAAGATATGAATACAAAATTTTGACCATAGTTTTGAAATATGATTTAGAGGGTTTTGGGCATAAATTTATTTGATAAAATTTTTACAGTATACCCCTGGTTGTCAAAATACAGGTTTGGGGCCCCCAAAACGTAGGTGTAGTTAAAATCAAATTATCAAGCCCAGTGGTAATAGGGGGAAAAACTATGAACATATTTGTCTTTTCCCTTAAATTTACGACCCGATGGATGTAAAATTTATGATTTTCGATTTTCGATATTGCAAAGTTCAAACTGAAAATTTAGAAATTTTCAAAATGACAATTTTGATTTAACAACGTCTTAATCAAGTTTTTGAAAACAAATCTCTTTTGAAAATAGTTCCATTCATGTATGGAATACGCTGTGAAAATTTTAGAGAAAAAGCTTAACTGAAACTGAAAATGTTCAGCTTTAAAGATATTTTTCTCCTACATTATGCAGAAATATGACAGAATTTGCCGTTTTTGCTGATTCAGCGAAAAATTTTATATATAATGTTAATTTTTTGTTATAAACTATTAACTCGAGGTGATAGGAATAGAATTCCAAGATTTTTTGCTTTTTCTCATATACTGGTTGACCTTCAAGATGCTATATCATTTACCCAGCCTCTGAAGTCACAGATGTATTTGCATTTTCTGAACGGCATTAGGTGTAGAAAGTTTCCCCCGTTTTCATAGCTTATTTTCAATATCCAAGGAGCTAGAGTTATATGCAATTGTTATCTAATTTTGGTGTTGAAATATGTCCTTCAGACGCAAATGTGTTATTTTGAAGCTGTCTCAAACCATCAAAAACATGCTCATTTTTAAGTATAACCACTTAAAATAGATCAACTATATGAGCTTGAATCATGTAAACTCATACATAAATTCCTAAACAATCATCTTCCATCTTAATTGATTTGTCTCTTCCAAAGATCTAAAACTGGCAATATGATCGCTAGGAAAAATTCTAAAAACAATGTTGGTACTATTCATTTTGACCAAGCTCTCTGTCCGCTAATGTTCCATGGGCCTCAGTTCTGGAACCATAGGAATTGTTATAAATTAGCTGAGTACTCTTCTACAGCTTTCTCTACTCATTTGAAGAAAGATTTGAAAAATGAGGAAATAATCTCTTATATTTCTAGACATTTTTTCTTTATATATAATTTTAATTTGGTTGTTGAACCTTGTGGAGCTTTTTATCCACATAATATATAGCATTTCTAAATTCACATTTTATTGGTGAAATACTTTATGTCATTTTATGCATTTTTTTCTCTCTTAGTTGTTTCATGGGACAATCTAATAGTACACTGTAAAATAGGTATATAGTATATGTTTTTCCTTGTAACCTATCTTCCATAATAGGTTATTTTTACTGTGAATAGCTTTAAAAATCCTCTTATAGGATGTTCCCGCATTGAGTGCGAGTAGGCCTCCACTCTACGCGGGAGTATATGGTTCTCCTCCGTAACGTATTTTATATTTCTAAATGTTTCGTGCGCTTCTATTGTCTTGTTTTATGTATTGTCTTTGTCTTGTCTTGTCTCTTGTGAATTTGTATTGTGACGTCACTTAATTGGATTTTGTAGGCGTTTTAAAATGTTATTTCTCTGAATGTCGTTTATTGAACTGTTGTATGTTGTTGTGAGTGCTGTGAGGGTGAAGTGAAAGAACTTTAGTATTTTAGTAAGTATTTTCTATGTTTGTGTACATACTTAGTTCTTTGTTGGGCGTGTGTCTTCTGTGTGTTTTCCAGTGCTTCGTTTTCAGTGTGCTTCGTCTAGGTTTTGTTTGGGGGTTTGCGTCGTTTCTTTTGGGTCTAACTTAGGATATTTTCAGTTTCTTGTAACTAGTTTATAGCAAGTTTTCTAACTTCTAATTTTGTGCATTTGTTTTAGCGTCCCTGAAATATATGGTCAGAATATACTCATCGGGGTCAGTGATATATTCCTCGCTACTGCGTTAGCAGTAACAGTAAAATACTAAAAGTTAAAGTAGCTTGTCATCTAGTACTCACCTTTTCGTTATGTCATACATTCAGTCAGCAAGAGGCAGCAGCAAAAGGGAAATTAAAATTCCAGCCAGATCGAGACTTTATCAAATAGATTTGCTTCAAAGTAAAAGAAGCAAATTAGAGGCGAAAATACGAACACAGCTTTTGAAGTTGGACATACTCTTAGAGGATCAGAGACGAGATGAGCTGTTGAATGAAGTTGATGCCCTGGAGAGTCTGTTTGCAGAGTTTATGCAGTATCATTCAAAGTGTCATATCCTGGTCGCTGAGGCTGACAATTGTGACGAATTCGATAGATACAGCACTGAATCGATAGACAGAAAAGTTTCTGTTATCAAGAAAAGGGTCATCGAGGCGATGGACCAAGAAATAACGGTGGAGGAGCAAGTGAAGAGAGCCAAGACTGCTAGCAGACCTGAGGAGATAGCTGAGCAATTTGCAGAGTTACCCTACGACAAGGCCAGCAGTACAGTATCTTCAAGAAGCTCCTCGAAAAAATCATCAAACAAATCCGGAAAGTCATCTAGCTATTCTGGAAAGTCATCAAATAAATCAAACAAATCAGTTTCGAGTGAGAAGGCCAAAGAGAGAGCAAGATTAGCTGGGCTGCAAATTGAAGCGAAATTTCTACAGCAAAAGCAGAAGATTGAGCAAGAGAGCAAAACCTTCCAGCTAAATCTCGAGATGGCAAAGTCGCAAGCAAAAATAGAAGCTTACGAAAATGTAGAGCAAGAAAATAACAAACCAGAAACAGACTTGGAGAGGATCTTTCCAGAAGTCGACAAGACAGAATTGGTCGATAGCTACGTAAATTCGTATGAAGTTCCAGAAGAAAATGTTGATCCGATCCAATCCAGTGAAGTCGATACAAAGGAAGGATATCTCAAGTCTAATGGGGTGTCCAATGAAGTATCCAAAATTAAGAGTGAGATGCCAAGAGAGAGGTATTTCAAGTCATACGAGGTGCCCAAGGAAAGATACTTCAAGTCGTTAAAAGTACCCGAAGAGAGATACATCAACTCGTATGATGTGCCCAAACAGAAGACTACATCACGTCAGCAACCCAAGATTACAGTTGAGACGGGGGTTACACAGAAGAACGAAGTCAAGCAAATCCAGCAGATTGAGAGTCATGATCAATGTGCTAACGTAGGAGAAATTTTGAGACATATCCAGGCACCACCTGTTGAGTTAGATGTATTCAGTGGCAACATCATAGATTATCCTAACTTCATTGCAACCTTCACTGAGGTGGTTGATTCAACTGTTACAAATCCAAGAGGAAGACTTGTCAGATTGATTCAGTCCTTGAAGGATGAGGCTAAGGAGCTAGCTGAGTCGTGCAATCATCTTCCAGCAGCTGAAGGTTATGCAAGAGCAAGACATCTTCTGGACAAGCAATACGGTGACCGATATCGTATACTCAGTCATTACAGACAGGAGCTTAAACAGTGGCCGAAATTGAGGTCAAGTGATGCTAAAGGCTTCAGACGTTTCTACAGTTTCCTGATGAAGTACAAGGCAACCATGCTATCCATGAAGTCACCGAGTCTTTCTGACAACCCAGAAATCATTCAGAAGTTACAACTTATCTTACCACCACATCTCCAAGAAAGATGGAACAGAAAGAGTTATCAAGTCCGAAAGAATAGACACACCGAGGCAGGTCTAGACGAGTTTATCGCATTCGTTGAAGAGGAGACAGCCTTGATAAACGATCCAAACTATTCAAGGCTAGCATTACAAGATTTCAAGGAGGAGACAACGCCCAGGCAAGGGCAGAAGAAAGGAAGAGATTTCAAGTCTTTTCGAACGTCACCAAAACCTTCGCGTTGTCAAATGTGCGAGGAGATCCATGACCTTGACAAGTGCGAGAAATACCTGCAACTTCCAGTCAGCGAGAGGAGAAAATGGCTGTACAGAAAACAGTTATGCTTCGGTTGCTACAATCCAAGCGACGAGACCCATCAAGCTAGATCGTGTACGAGGAAAAGGAAGTGTGAAACTTGTAAAGGTGATCATCCTACAGGGTTGCATGGATACCGGAGAAGACCAAAACCACCTGAAAGAAGGAATGCCAATCGAGAACCGTCTGAACAGACCCAACATCCACTACCAGACCAACTCCCTTCTGAAGTTTCGCCTCCACTCGTTATATCCTTCGCGAAGCTTGACATGGAAGCCACCAGTCTCAACGTGGTGTTAGTTCGAATAACACATCCATCATCTGACGTCGTTGTCATCACCAAAGCATTGCTGGACACTGGTAGTCAAGGGACTTTCAGCCACGAAAAGTTACTTGAGCAGCTGAAAGCTCCATCTGTATCAACTTCGATTTCCATCCAAACGATGAATGGTGTCACCACTGAATCGTGTCGAAGTATCAACAATCTCCAGATATCATCGCATTTCGACCACAAGACCAAGATCCAACTTCCAAAGACGTATAGTAGATCTTTCATCCCTGTCGACAAAGATGAAATTCCGTCTCCAAGTAAGCTTCGAAGATGGACGTACTTAGAGAAAATCCATCCATTCTTGCAGCAAGACGATGACGATCTAGATGTTGGACTTCTCATCGGAGGAAATTGCCCACGTGCCCTAGAACCAATAGAAGTAATTCCATGCCAGGATGATGGACCGTATGCCTTCCGATCGGCTTTGGGTTGGTGTGTCACTGGGCCAATCGTCACCAATTCTTCCAGCCAGCGATCAACAAGATGCAACTTTATCGCATTCTCCGAAGACAAGAGACCGACACGTTTTGTCTTTGAAGATAAGATCAAAGAAGTCGGGCTGAAAGAAACGGTGCTACAGATGCTACAAATGGATTTCTCCGAATCATCAAAACCAGGAGACCTCGAACGAATGTCGATCGACGATAAGCAATTTCTCGAGCTGATGGACAACGAGGTGAAGTTCATCGATGGACATTACGAGCTTCCATTGCCAATGAAGAATCCTGACGTGCAAGTTCCGAATAATAGGATCCAAGCTGTCAAACGTGCACGCAGTCTCAAACGTAAACTTCAGAAAGACAAAAGGATGTACAACGATTATTGCACCCTTCATGAACAAACTCTTCGATAAATCGTATGCCAAGAAAGTTACAAGCGAGAGTATTGAAGGAAAGACTTGGTACCTACCACACCACGGAGTCTACCATCCCAAAAAGCCAGAAAAGATACGAGTCGTTTTCGATTGCAGTGCGACTTACGGTGGTGTTTCGCTTAACTCGATGCTTCTGCAAGGACCAGATCTTACAAATCAGATTGTGGGAGTGCTGTCAAGATTTCGAGAAGAGAAAATTGCGTTAGTTGCAGATATCGAAAGCATGTTTTATCAAGTCAGAGTACCCGTTGAACAACAAAACATGCTACGCTTCATTTGGTGGCCGGAAGGTAATCTTGATGCAGAACCCGAAGATTACATGATGTGTGTTCATTTATTCGGAGGAACACACTCCCCAAGCACTTGTAATTACGCCCTTCGACGAACAGCTATCGATAACGAGAAAAAATTCGGCAAAGAAGCAGCATCCACCCTTTTTCGAAATTTCTACGTCGACGACATGTTGAAAGGAGCAACCAATATCGAATCAACCGTCAAACTCCAACGCAACGTCAAAGGAATGTGTGCAGCCGGAGGTTTCAATCTCACCCAATTCATGAGCAGCTCAAGAGATGTGCTAGACGAAATCCCAGCTGACATCAGAGCAAAAGGAATCAAAGACGTTGACCTCTCAATCCAGTCTCTACCTATCGAAAGAGCCCTTGGAGTCAGTTGGTGTGTCGAGACAGACTCCTTTTGTTTTCGAATCGTATTGAAAGACACTCCTTTGACAAGACGAGGCATTTTGGCATCTATCAGTTCGGTGTATGATCCCCTTGGATTCGGTGGTCCGTTCATTTTGCCGGCAAAACAACTGCTACAACAAATATGTGCTGAACACAAGAGTTGGGACGACGAGATCTCTCCAGAGCAGCGCCACGTTTGGGAGAAATGGCGCAACTCTTTGTATCTGCTTCAGGAAATCAGCATCCAACGGTGTATCGTACCATCAGATTTCGGTGAAATATCGGAAGTATCTTTCCATCATTTCTCCGACGCCTCGACGAAGGGTTACGGTCAGGTCTCCTATTCAAGACTTGTCAACGACCAAGGGAGGATCCATTGCAGTTTCATCACTGGTAAAGCTCGAGTCGCACCCTTGAAACCAACCACAGTACCGCGATTAGAGCTGACGGCAGCAACTACATCAACCAAGGTCGCAACTCAAATCAAGAAAGAAATGACACTCGTGCCAAACTACGAAGTTTTCTGGACCGACAGCAAAGTGGTTCTTGGCTACATTTCAAATCGAGCCAAGAAATTTCATCTCTTTGTCACGAACCGAGTTCAAGCAATCCACGATGGGTCTAACGTCGAGCAATGGAGATACGTACCAACTGACGACAACCCCTCTGACGATGGTTCAAGAGGGAAAACAGTTCAAGAGTTTGTCGAAAAGCAGCGATGGATCAATGGACCCGACTTCCTATGGCAACCAATCGAAACGAAATCCAAAGAACAATATCAAGTCGAGGATGACGATGTCGAAGTCAAAAGGGCAAAGCCAATTAAAGTCAATCTAGCAAGTATCGTGGAAAATGAATTCGAATTATTGTTCAAGCGTGTATCAAGTTGGTACAAGCTTAAACGTATCATTGCAAGAATGATGGCATGGAGACTAAAGAGGAAGGTTGAGGTTGACCTTCTTTTCAAATCAGAGCTACTCATCGTGAAGTTAATACAGAAAGCAAGTTTTCCATCAACGATCGAACAATCAAAGAAAGGGATATTATCCAGGATGGATCCCTTCACTGACGACGATGGAATCATTCGTGTTGGCGGAAGAATCACCAATTCAACTTTGCCATGGAAGTTGAAGCATCCAGTTATCATACCAAAGAAGCACGCTGTGTCAATTTTGATCATACGACACTTCCATCAGAAGATCCACCACGGAGGCAGAGATGCGACTCTTAATGAAATCCGACAAAATGGTTTCATGATCGTCAACGCTAATTCACGAGTTCGAAACGAAATCTTCAAATGTGTAACGTGCCGACGTATCCGTGGCAAACTTGGTGAGCAGAAGATGGCAAATCTTCCATCAGAGAGATGTTCAGAGTCAGCACCTTTCACGTATACAGGGGTGGACATGTTTGGTCCATTCATTATCAAACAAGGACGGAAGGAGCACAAACGGTACGTCGCTCTTTTTACATGCTTCGCAAGCCGCGCCATTCACCTCGAGAGCACGGCAACACTCGACACAGATTCCTTCATCATGGCATTGCGAAGATTCATCAATCGAAGAGGATATGTACGACAACTTCGCTCCGACAATGGTTCGAACTTTGTAGGAGCAGACGCAGAATTCAAGAGGGCAATCAAAGAGATGGACCAGGTGAAGATCAATGACTTCCTTCTTCGCAACAACATTGACTGGATGGGATGGGACTTCAACACACCATTGGCAAGTCACATGGGAGGAGTCTGGGAGCGCCAAATTCGATCATGTCGCTCCATCCTGACGTCGCTACTGAAGAATCACAGCCAAAGTTTGAACGACGAGAGCTTCAATACAGTTTTGACAGAGGTTGAGACTATTGTGAACAGTCGTCCATTGTCAGTAGAGGTATTGAGTGACAGCAATAGCTTAGTTCCACTGACCCCAAATCAACTGTTGACATCAAAGACGAAGATCGTGATGGCACCACCTGGTCAGTTCACTGAAGCCGACATCTACAGTCGTCGTCGATGGAGGAGAGTGCAACACCTCGTCAATGAGTTTTGGTCACGCTGGCGATCAGAATATCTACAATCACTACAACCCAGACGAAAGTGGAATCAACCAAGACGTAACTTTGTTGTAAACGACGTCGTGCTCATCAAAGACGATTCGATTCAACGCAATAATTGGCGACTCGGTCGTGTTACTAGCGTAAAGACAGGAGATGACGGCAACGTGCGCAGTGTAGTCGTGCAAACGTCGAAGCGCAAAGAATACGAACGACCAATCGCAAAGATCGTTCTGTTAGTTGAAAGCAACGTAATTAACGAATCCCCGTCAAGGAGCCATATTCAATAATCTTTGTATGAGAAGTGAATGAACTGAAATTCACTAGTATTTATTGATTGCGAATGAACTGAAATTCGCTCACGATGTTGATTGATTGCTATTATGAATAAAAGTATGTCATAAAGGGCACATTGAACTTGAATGTTTCAATTGGTTTATAGTATACAAGAAAAGATAGTTATCAAAAAATTTTGTTAAATATTTGTAGAAAATGAATTTGTCAATACATTTATAGTATTTATAGGTGAAAATGAATTTGTCAAGATTTTGTAGAATCTTGAGGGGAGCCAGATGTTCCCGCATTGAGTGCGAGTAGGCCTCCACTCTACGCGGGAGTATATGGTTCTCCTCCGTAACGTATTTTATATTTCTAAATGTTTCGTGCGCTTCTATTGTCTTGTATTATGTATTGTCTTTGTCTTGTCTTGTCTCTTGTGAATTTGTATTGTGACGTCACTTAATTGGATTTTGTAGGCGTTTTAAAATGTTATTTCTCTGAATGTCGTTTATTGAACTGTTGTATGTTGTTGTGAGTGCTGTGAGGGTGAAGTGAAAGAACTTTAGTATTTTAGTAAGTATTTTCTATGTTTGTGTACATACTTAGTTCTTTGTTGGGCTTGCGTCTTCTGTGTGTTTTCCAGTGCTTCGTTTTCAGTGTGCTTCGTCTAGGTTTTGTTTGGGGGTTTGCGTCTTTTCTGTTTGCCAGCCTTTCGTTTCTTTTGGGTCTAACTTAGGATATTTTCAGTTTCTTGTAACTAGTTTATGGCAAGTTTTCTAACTTCTAATTTTGTGCATTTGTTTTAGCGTCCCTGAAATATATGGTCAGAATATACTCATCGGGGTAAGTGATATATTCCTCGCTACTGCGTTAGCAGTAACATAGGATATTTTTATTCATGGAATTGTATCTTTTAGCTCATTTTTAACTGTTATAAAAAGATATTGAAATTGAAATTTCAAAATAAACAAAAATCGTTTAATTCTGACCTTGTTTGGTCTACCATCGTCCGGGGTGATATCGAAAATGAGCAGTCGATATCTATAAAATGCTCCAGACGGACTTGCGTAATATATAGCCTATGGTAGTCAAGTCCACTCCAACCTTCTCGTGGTGGGGCTGTTTAAACCGATAGGAGTGGGCGAAAGGCGGGTCAACTGGCGCCATAACCAGTGCTCCGGGCAGGATAAGCTCGTTAGCGTTGCCAGCAGTTATCCTAGGAGAAGGAAAATCTCTGATTTCAAAACCCGGGTAGGATGAGCTCGTTAGTGTTGCCAGCAGTTATCCTAGGAGAAGGAAAATCTCTGATTTCAAAACCCGGGTAGGATGAGCTCGTTAGTGTTGCCAGCAGTTATCCTAGGAGAAGGAAAATCTCTGATTTCAAAACCCGGGTAGGATGAGCTCGTTAGTGTTGCCAGCAGTTATCCTAGGAGAAGGAAAATCTCTGATTTCAAAACCCGGGTGGGATGAGCTCGTTAGTGTTGCCAGCAGTTATCCTAGGAGAAGGAAAATCTCTGATTTCAAAACCCGGGTGGGATGAGCTCGTTAGTGTTGCCAGCAGTTATCCTAGGAGAAGGGAAATCTCTGATTTCAAAACCAAACAACTTCTATCTCTTGGGGGTAGTCGTAGTGTCAAAGGCAGGTGTCAACATATCGACTCTCTGGCTTTGTTCACATTGCAGCTCTTTTGGTGCACTGCTCTGAGACAGAGCACTCCAAGGCAACGACAGATCCGGCCAATCATCGTTGCATCTCATCGGCTACAAGAAAACATGATAATGTCTCAAAACAGCACCAGGGTTGAAGCCCCTGAATTATCTCGTTCTATACTCATGTCTGATCGTGTCCAAAGGACTCGTAATGAAGTTGATATCCAAAACCCCTTTGGGAGGGTAAAGACTGATGTCAGAAAGAGAAAAGGACTCTTAAAACAAACCTCTTATGTGTTTATTGGTCAGCTCAACTGCCGCACCCTCAACTCTTTGTCTGCAAAAAAAGAGCTATCAATTATGGCCCTCAAATACAATATCTCAATCTGTGCTGTACAAGAACATAGAACGAGAAATTAGCAGATCTTGACTTTGCAGACGATATATCTCTTCTAAATGAAACAGTAGTCGAAGCTGAAAACCTCCTACACAAGCTAGAGATATCAACTCAATCTATCGGTCTCTTTCTCAACGCTAAGAAAACCAAATATATGCACATCAACCCTACAACAAGCGATGGCATCCAATCTGTTAATGGTATCGCCCTGGAAAAGGTTGACGATTTCAAATACCTCGGAGCTTACACAAACTCTAACCATGACATAGAGATAAGACTTGCCCAAGCTTGGTCGGCACTTAATTCACTTGAGAAAATCTGGAAATCAGAAGCTTCACTCAGTATAAAAGTGCAACTCTTCAAGTCAACTGTCGAGTCCATCCTCCTATACTCCTGTGAATCATGGTCACTAACGTCTACTCTGACAAAGAAACTAGACGGAGCGTATACGAGAATGCTGAGAAAAGTCAAAAACATCCAGTCTAATGTCCACATTACTAACAAAGTGTTGTACGGTAAACTGCACCGATTGAGCAGTCTTATCCAGAAAAGAAGATTGCAGTTAGCAGGTCACGTCATCAGAGGAAATGAGCCGGCATCTAAACTTCTCCTTTGGCAGCCAACATTCTTAACAAAGAAGAGAGGTCGTCCACACAAGACACTACTCAAAGTCTTAGAACAAGACACTGGACTTGACAAAGGCGAGATGGTTCGTTTGGCGCACAACAGGGTCAGATGGAAAGACATGGTCATGTCATCACTTTCAAGTGGATGATTTATGTATGTATGTATGTGTAATTCTGATAAATCTACAAGTCAGAATTTTCATTTTAATGAAAACCTCCGTTTTGGGGGCCGTCTCCGTTTTGGGGGCCATATACTGTAGTAGGGTGCGCGATCGGCGGTGCTTTTTTGCACGGAAATTGGCGAGGTGAAAAAAAAAGATGTGTTTTTTGACTTCGACACCAAATATCTTGATGAAAAAACATTTCTAAGAGCTAAACTTTTTTTTAAAAGTGTACAGAATTTATTAAGGAATCGAATAAAAAAAGAATTACGACCATACCTCTTTTCTTCGGCTCACAATCGTCTTCTTTCTAGACTGGTACCTTTGCGAGCGCGCCGCACATGACTACGGCACCGAAAAAAAACAATAACAATGTTTTTCAACGGCCGGTCGCTTTTGAGCTGCAATCTTTACGACGGCCGTTTTGCTTTCAAGTTGAAGAGAAAAGACAGGGCTTTCTTTTCGTGCAACATGCTTGTCCAGGCAACATCTACAGCGAAAGTTATAACGAAAATAAGAACAAACTTCAAATTTTTTTGAGTTTTTTAAAGATTTTATGTGAAGCAGCATACATCGTTGGAAAGCTGAATCTTTCTATTTTCTGGTGGTATGATTTGTTTTTAATTAACTTTATCAGCTCAATGGCGACAGGCCAAAACATGACAGTGGTTTAGGCGAAAAAATTCGTTCGTCGAATTTTTTTTTTCTGTGAACACGCGCACCCCTGCGCACCCCACGCATTGTTGAGTTTGAGTTTTTTGAACACTTTTCAAGAGATTCAAAGTGTTTTTTAAATCTATTTTCAACAAAGCTATTGCTACTGGTAGGGTTTTTCATTCTGCTAGGGTAAGGGGAGATTGTAAAATTTCTGAAACCTTCTGTAAAAAGTTTTCTTTTTATTTTGCTCTCTGCTTCTCAGCTCAAGGAATTTCACCAACTTGGTGAAACTACGCAGTCTTTTTTCTTCATTTCTGACTTTGTGAAATAGTTTGATGTTTCTTTAGTAATGATGGGGGATTCCCTTTTGCAGGATTTAAACATTGAGAAAACTTTTAACTTTGAAAATTTAGGAAAACTCTTTTTGAAAAATGAAGTTCCCGAGGGATGGGACCCAGTTACTCATAAAGTTACGTATAATGTTTTCTCCAAGTTGACTGGGTATATAACCTCAAACGATTTTCAATCGTCCTCTTTGTTGCCTGTACTAACCATACTTTCTCCTAATATAAACACGTCTAATCTCAAAGCCTCAAATTTGATAAGAAAAGTTTCTCGTTTCGTCAAGAAGTCACAAGAATCTGCATTGAATTTGCCTGTCCCCGACTTATATGAGGAAAATCATGATAGTATAGGGCCATTTTGTAATTCAATCAATCTTACTTTAAGTACACATAGTAATCCTGAAAAATTGGAGATATTTAGGAAATCTGAGTTTTCATTATCTAATGGTGCTTTTATTGAAATCTACAAAAAAGTATCCTTCAAAATAAGTCGAGAGGATTTTTTTGACTTGATTAAGTCACTTACAGGTGTATCAATTGAGCTTGACAAGAGTGCCTTTCTAAAAAATGAAGTAACAAATTTTTTTGATAAAACTCAAACGTTATTGGATAATGTTTCAAAATATCACAAGTCAAAGCGCTTTTCTAATGTTACAACTGAACTGAATTGTTTACTTCAACAAGACTATAAGTTTCCACTCCTTTCTAAAAAACAAAAAAATTCAATTGATCACCCTTTGCACCAAGAGAGTCAAAATAAAATTATTTCTGATTTGCAACAGAACATTAAGTCCCTACTTTCCAAAATGGACAAGTTGCAAGAAAAAAATGCCATGCTTATTGAATGGTTTCAGTCTGAAAGTAATTTGAGAGGTTCCTGTGAGAAAAAACTGGATGAAATGAAAAATGAATTTAAAAAGATCAAGAAAGAAAGAGACAATTTGAGTGATCAACTACAGAATAAGATAAAAAGATTGGCAAAAATTGACACTCGCAATGTCAACAAAAGGGAAGGAAGACATTTGCGTGACATAGATAAACTTAATGAAACTGTTAAAGAGAAGGATAGTATAATTGAATCGCTTACTGAAAAAAAATGATACCTTGACAGACAAACAAAAAGATCTTCAAGAAGAATTAACTCAGGCTCTGAAGGATGATTTACGACACAGAAAACTTTATTCCTCCTGGAAGAATAAGTCAAAGGAATTTTCTCCTAACATTTATACAGAATCCTATGTAAAAAGCTTAAAAGAAAAAATTGATGATTTAAATTCTGAGGTACGAGTTTTAGAAAATGCTAAGTTAGAGCTTGAAGATAGGATGAAAGTCTTTTTGAAAGAAATTGAGGCCAAATTTTTCAAAAATGGGAAATATATAGACTCAATAAGAATGGTGTATGATGACCTCCTCATGCTTGGGGTTAGTACTAGGAAATGTGAACATGTAGTCAGGGTTGTCCTAAAAAAGCTCCTTGGTATTTCAGCTGAAACATTACCAAGAGGCACTTTTGCTAGGCTTATGCTGTTGGAAGCTCGTGGCTTGGCCCACATTCAACTTGCAAGTGAATTAGTTGGGGGTGAGGAAAATGAAAAAAGCTCTAATACACTGCACTCAGACGGCACCTCAAAACATGGTCGTCCTTTCATTACCTATGATGTAAACACTCCTAGTGGTGAGTCTTTAGTTCTGGGCCTGCGAGAGACTGGTGATAGCACTGCTCAAACCCAATTGGACACGTTGAAAGAAGTCATCGAAGACATTTCTCACTTTTCTGATCAATCAAACTTTATTGAAGAAACTTTTGCTAGTATTAAAAATTTAATGTCTGATAGATGTGCAACACAAAAAAAATTCAATGATATTTTTATTAATTTTAGGACATGTGTCTTGCCTAAAGTTTTTTTCTAATTGGGATACATTATCAGAAAGCAGTAAAAAAAATTTTGCAACAGTAAACGAATACTTTTGTGGTCTACATTTTTTAGTAGGTTTGGCAGATCAAACGGAGGCTAGCCTTAAAGTGTATGAATCGTTTCTTTTTCAAGACAAAAAGGTAGGCTCCCAGCAGCATGGAGGCTATTCAACCGGCGAGTCTGGAACTACCAGACTCATAAGGACTACTTGTAAAACAGTTCAGAATGCTGGTTGCGAAAAAAGTGGTAAAATGGTCCAATTTAGTACATGGCTGCATGAAGAACACAGTATAGAACATGTCCCCCTCTATCCTTTTTTGGGCAATAGATTCAATATCCTTGTTCTCAATGGTGCTGGAATATTTGCCTTGTTTCCAAAATTGATTTCCTTTTTTGATTATATAGATCTAAGCAACAATTTGGTTATTGCAGTTCGCCATGACCTTAAAGTTCTTGCGTACAAAGTCGGAGCCAAAGCTCTGGGACTTATTCACAAATTGATCACTGGCCCATTGTGGCGCAAAATGAATGAGGAGAAAACAGTCCTCAACATGTCTAAACATTATCAGCACATGGTTAAATGTTTTGAGAAATGGTGTGAAAATTGTGATAAATTTATGCTGGGGGAAGAAAGCTTGTTTCCAGATTTAGTACACAAAGATGAAATCTATTTTTGTCTTGTAAAACCTTTTGAACATGACCAAAGCATGGTCAAGCCACTTTTGGAAATAATTTTTTCAGCTTTTATATCTGTCAGTAATAGGATGTTACATGATCATATTTATGGAAAATATAAAAATCCTTCTGAAGCTCTCATATCCCAGTCATCAACAGTTCCGACAACAAACGCCTCTGCTGAACGTGATTTTGGCCAACTTGACAGGCTTATGAAACTGAAGCCTAAAGCCCTGACTATTGTATATGAAGCAATAATAATGTACACCCAAAACAAAACAAGTCAGTGGCGTGACAAGCTGAGCCCAGAAAAACTTGCTGAAGTAATGGAGATAGCTCGGCGTTCTAAAACTAGACAGAAAGAAATCTATTTGAAAAGAAAAAAGGAAATTCATGATTTGCGTGCAATAAAAATGAAAAATGACTACGAAGAAAGGGCTACAAAAGAAGCCAACATTATACTAGAGAGAGAGAGGTTAGTCAAAAGTGTCGAGGAGCAAGGTGGGCTTTGGAAAACTGAAATTGAAATGGATACCTTTGTAGATTCTCTGAAAACTGACAAAATGAAAAGACAGGCACTTAAAACACAACTTGATTTTCATAAAAAAGTGCTTGGCTTTAAATGTGAAAAATCGCTTTTCCACCTCTCTTCAAACAACAAAAATAAGCCCATCTCTGAAATAAAAGCTAATCTTTTAAAAGTAGCTAGCTGGAAACCGTCAGAGTTGATCCAAGAAAAGGAAACTCAGTGCTTTGATCAACCCATTACTTTAGACCCTGAAATTCTCAAAAAAGCAAAAGAAAAGAATCTCACTGAAGCCAAGGTTACTACTTTAAAATTGTCTGGAAAACCTGTTGAAAAAGCAAGCAAAAAAAACAACACAAAAACTACTTTGAAAGCGTCTGGGAAACCTGTAAAACGAAAAACAAAAAATATAAGTGGACAAACTGTAACAAAAAGAGCTAGGCTACAAACAGATATTTCTACTGTGTCTACTCCTAGTGACCTTTTAGGGAAACTTGTGCATCACTATACAGAGCGTTGTATTAATAATGAGTTGATTGAAGATTGGTTTAAGGGTCTGATTCTAGAAATGAAAGAAACAACACACGCAGAAAATCCAAAATTTACCATTCAATATATACAATGTGACAACGAAGGTGATGACACTAGTGTTTTTTCTTTCTCAGATTTTCAAAATGGCAAAGTTGAGTTGGCTAATGTTGAAGTAGAAGACTTTCTTGATGCCAGTATTAGTTTCCTTTATCTTGATGATGATTCTGGGGGGGGAGTGTGGTGGAAGGCTGAAGTAGCCGATATAGATAATAAAAGTCCAGACCCACAAAACCCTGACTTCTATATTTATTTTCTCGACGGCCATGACCCAAGTCACATTGAATATTTTTTGGAGCCTTTGCTTGAACATTATCATAATGGTGATATAAGGCTTCTTGATTGTCCTCAAGATCGTTGAGGACATATTTCTGCATTTACTAGTGAATTGTTTATATTGGTTAGGACTTTTTCATTCCTAATGTGAATCAGTTATTTACTATGTTTTGCAAGCAGATGAATTCCAAATTATTTTATTCAATTGTGAATTCCTGCATGGATTATTTAATATTGTTTAGGACTTTCAGTTATTGTAGTATTGATCTGTGAATTCCTGAGAGCAGTTGAATTCCAGCTTATTTTGTTCAATTTGTGTAAGCACCTATATACGAGCAGTTATCTGTGATACATGAGCAATAGTTTTTAACTAAATTATGAATTTATGAATTAGATTTAATTATATATTAAGTTGCTCAAAATGATTATCTTTCAAGAGTGCTCAACTGCAAGGTAGCATTTGAAATTATATACAAATTATACAAAACTTTTGACATGCAATTTTAAAGTTTCAATTACGCTTTTTCTATGACAATAGTTTTATCCTAGTTTGTCTTCAGGATAGTTCCAGCGTTGTATTGAAATTCTCTAAATCGATTTTTTTTTGATATCGTTTTAGAAAAACCTAAAATGAGAACCATCCTAGACGAGATACTCGAACGGCCAAGGCCTCCACCACCGCTTGTCAGTGACACTGACAATGACGATGACGATGATGCCTCCACGGTGGATTACCAGGTTTCAATTATTTAATTAGAAATAGAAATTCTTTTAGACAAAGGTTTGCAAGTTTTTGTTTGATTGTCAGGGCATATCTCAGTGGCTATAACAGTGTAAATGAAAGACCCTACTAAGAAATTTTTAGTTTAAAGGGAGACTTTATTAAGAAATCTTCAGTGTAAATATAGATCCTATTAAGAAATCTTTAGTGTAAATGACAGACCCTATAAAGAAATCTTTAGTGAAAATGATAGACCCTATAAAGAAATCTTTAGTGTAAATGATAGACCCTATTAAGAAATCTTTATAAGAATTCTTCAGCAAGTTATAAACTCTGTATTTTGTGAAATTTCTTAAGCTTTGGACAATTCTAGTAGCTGATTAGCCTTTTCTCAATAGTATGGCAATGATGTTGGCTGGAACGATGGTGTGGAGGCAGCCATCGTCATTCCGGAAACTGAAGCAATTCCAGATCAGCCTATCCATGTTCCGAATCAGCCTATCCACATTCCGAATCAGCCTATCCATGTTCCGAATCAGCCTATCCACATTCCGAATCTGCCTGTTGATGTACCGAATCAGCCTATCCATGTACCGAATCTGCCTGTCGATGTACCGGATCTGCCTGTCGATGTTCCGGATCTGCCTGTCGATGTTCCGAATCAGCCCAACCATGTTCCGAATCAGCCTGTCGATGTTCTGGATCTGCCTGTCGATGTTCCGAATCAGCCCATCCATGTTCCGAATCAGCCTGTCGATGTTCCGGATCTGCCTGTCGATGTTCCAGATCTGCCTGTCGATGTTCCGAATCAGCCCATCCATGTTCCGAATCAGCCTGTCGATGTTCCGGATCTGCCTGTCGATGTTCCAGATCTGCCTGTCAATGTTCCGAATCAGCCCGCCAATGTTCCGAATCAGCCTATCCATGTTCCTTATCAGCCTGTCGATGTTCCGTATCAGCCCAACCATGTTCTGAATCAGCCTGTCGATGTTCCGGATCTGCCTGTCGATGTTCCGGATCTGCCTGTCGATGTTCCGAATCAGCCCATCCATGTTCCGAATCAGCCTGTCGATGTTCCGGATCTGCCTGTCGATGTTCCAGATCTGCCTGTCAATGTTCCGAATCAGCCCGCCAATGTTCCGAATCAGCCTATCCATGTTCCGTATCAGCCTGTCGATGTTCCGTATCAGCCTGTCGATGTACCGAATCAGCCTGTCCATGTACCGAATCAGCCTGTCCATGTACCGAATCAGCCTGTCCAAGTACCGAATCAGCCTGTCCACGTACCGAATCAGCCTGTCCACGTACCGAATCAGCCTGTCCACGTACCGAATCAGCCTGTCCATGTACCGAATCAGCCTGTCCATGTACCGAATCAGCCTGCCCATGTACCGAATCAGCCTGTCCATGTACCGAATCAGCCTGTCCATGTACCGAATCAGCCTGTCCATGTACCGAATCAGCCTGTCCATGTACCGAATCTGCCCGTCAATGTTCCGAATCAGCCCGTCAATGTTCCGAATCTGCCTGTCAATGTTCCGAATCTGCCTGTCAATGTTCCGAATCTGCCCGTCAATGTTCCGAATCAGCCCGTCAATGTTCCGAATCAGCCTGTCAATGTTCCGAATCAGCCCGTCAACGTTCCGAATCTGCCCGTCAATGTTCCGAATCTGCCTGTCTATGTTCCGAATCAGCCCGTCAATGTTCCGAATCTGCCTGTCTATGTTCCGAATCAGCCTGTCAATGTTCCGAATCAGCCCGTCAATGTTCCGAATCAGCCTGTCTATGTTCCGAATCTGCCTTTCCATGTTCCGAATCTGCCTTTCCATGTTATGAATCAGCCTGTCAATGTTCCGAATCTGCCCGTCAATGTTCCAAATCAGCCTGTCTATGTTTTACCACCATATCATCCGTATCAAAACCAGAATCGTGGCCGTGGTCGTGGTCGAGGCCGTGGCCGTGGCCGCGGTGCTGTAAACAACGCTGGAAATGCTGGAAACAATGCACAAAATAATAATCCTGGCCCTCAGGCTCGTCGAAGAGCCAATTTCAGGTCGAGGATATTAAATATTTTTGATAAAATTTTAGACTTGTAATTTTTTGATAATTTTTTTTAAGTATTCTCTTTCAAATCTTTCGATCCAGTTGAAATTAAAATGAGTGCTATGGTGTGCTAGAAATTTCTGGCACATACTCAACAAGCAAAATCTCAGACACTTTCTCAACTAGTTTTAAGTTTTTGTTGAAATCTTTAGGATTTTGTTAAGAAAAAGTCCTTGAAAGAAAAGTTTTATTCAAGTTTGTTTAGATTTTATCAAAAGTGTATTTCTTCTAGATGTTATGACAAGTTTTTCTAGATTTTGTAGCATTTTGTTAACATTTTCAGAGATTAAAAAGCTACTTTCTCGTGTTTTTTGGAATGAGTTTTAGGCTCTTCAGATACTCTACAAGCAAAATTTTAGGTCGGACACTTTCTCAACTAGTGTGAGCCAATTTTTAAGTTTTTTGTTGAAATCTTTAGGATTTTGTAAAGAAAAGTCCTTGAAAGAAAAGTTTTATTCAAGTTTTTTTAGATTTTGTCAAAAGTGTATTTCTTTTCTACTAGATTTTATGACAAGTTTTTTTAGATTTTGCAGCATTTTTTTAACATTTTCAGAGATTAAGAAGCTACTTTCTCGTGTTTTTTGGAAAAAGTTTTAGGCTCTTCAGATACTCAACAAGCAAAATCTCAGGTCAGACACTTTCTCAACTAGTGTGAGCCAATTTTCAAGTTTTTTGTTGAAATCTTTAGGATTTTGTAAAGAAAAGTCCTTGAAAGAAAAGTTTTATTCAAGTTTTTTTAGATTTTGTCAAAAGTGTATTTCTTTTCTACTAGATTTTATGACAAGTTTTTCTAGATTTTGTAGCATTTTTTTAACATTTTCAGAGATTAAGAAGCTACTTTCTCGTGTTTTTTGGAAAAAGTTTTAGGCTCTTCAGATACTCAACAAGCAAAATCTCAGGTCAGACACTTTCTCAACTAGTGTGAGCCAATTTTTAAGTTTTTTGTTTAAATCTTTAGGATTTTGTAAAGAAAAAGTTCTCGAAAGAAAAGTTTTATTCAAGTTTTTTTAGATTTTGTCAAAAGTGTATTTCTTTTCTACTAGATGTTATGACAAGTTTTTCTAGATTTTGTAGCATTTTGTTCACATTTTCAGAGATTAAAAAGCTTTTGAGATATATTTCCACAAGTTGTCTACCATTAAACTTGCAAAATGACTCTTGAATTTTACTTCTTTGAACTGAAATCTACAGTCAAGTTGTGTACACTTTCCTTCAAATATTATGTTGAAATCTTTCTTGGCTTGACTTTTTTTTATTATTCAATTTTAGCAAAGTTAAAACTGAGAATGAAGTGAAATCATAATTAAACAAGACTTCCCGGCTGTTTCAAAACATTATGGTGAGACCTTTGTGCTTCTTATTCTTCTGATACATTTTGAGGTAGCCCCTTTTTTTGTTTTCCTTTTAGGGAGTGCATACGTTACTCGTGTTACTTAACTTTATTTCGTATCCACTTTCAGGTACATGAGTTGTCAAAGAAGATCACAAAGCTGTCGGTACATTGACAGACTGATTCGGAACATTGATGAGCAGATCTGGAATTTTCGGTCAAGACTTAAAGCGACAAAAGACTACGACTCAAAGACAACAAGAGTAAAAAGCTGTCGGTACATTGACAGACTGATTCGGTACATTGATAAGCTGATCTGGAATTCTTTTGTAAATAATATTTTTCAGATTTGTTTAGATTTTTGTTAACTATTTTTTTTTGAGGATTTGAATATATTAATTGAAAGTTAATTCACTGTTTTATTCTCTTGTTAGTGGTTTCTTCTTCAGAAATATTTTGATCATAAAATCGTGAAAAACAAGTCACTATGAAAACATGCATCAATTTTCGGCTTGGTATTTTAAGATTTTCGACCAAATAAAGTTAAATGAAGTTAACGATAATTTTAATTCTTCTCTTGATTTTGCGATTTCAATTAAGCTTGTAATGTCTGTCTTTTATCTTTCAGCTAGAAATAAAATATAAAAAATGATTGACTATTCATGATTTGGGAATCCTGTTGATTGACCTGGCAAACATTAAATGATTGGAATAAATTTGGATTTTTGGTAAGAATTTTTTCAATGATCCTTCTTCTTGCTTGGTAGACCTAGACATTTTAAATCTATCAATTTTATTTTCATATAACCTCCCTTTTGTATTTTACTGACCGGTCTGTAGTATACACATTGCCCAGCAAAATCTCACTCGGGTTGGATAAAAATTTATAATTTGGGTTGAGATTTAATAATACTTGTTAATTTACATCAAAATAAGTCTGAAATATTAAAATTTAAGTTAAATGGCTGCTTTTGCAATTTACTGACCAGTCTGTAAAATACACATCACCAGGCAAATTCTCAGGCCAGGATGAAAAAACAATTTTAGTAGAGATTCACTAAAAATTGATTAATATACATCAAAACAAACCTGAAACACAAATAATTGCAGTAAATTGGCTGTTTTTGTATATTACAGACCGGTCTGCAAATTATACATTGTTGCGTTAAATCTTAGGCCGTAATAAAAATTCATAATTTCAGTTCAAATTCATTAAATTTTGATGAATTTACATCACATTAAGCTTAAAACACTAAAAATTGGCGTTAAATGGCTGTTTTTGTATATTACAGACCGGTCTGCAAATTATACATTGTTGCGTTAAATCTTAGGCCGTAATAAAAAATTCATAATTTCAGTTCAAATGCATTAAATTTTAATGAATTTACATCAAATTAAGCTTAAAACACTAAAAATTGGCGTATAATGGCTGTTTTTGTATTTTACAGACTGGTCTGCAAATTATGCATTGTTGCGTGAAATCTTAGGCCAGAATAAAAATTCACAATTTCAGTTCAAATTTATTAATTTTTGATAAATCTACATCAAATTAAGCTTAAAACACAAAAAATTGGCATAAAAATAGCAAATTTTGAGGTTCACAGACTGGTCTGTAAAATACATAAATCCTGGTCTGAAAAAAAAAAAAAAATTAAAAATTAAATTTACAGCCCAAGATGAAACGATGTACAAAATTTGAACCCAAAACATCCACTGTATCAAAAGTTATGCCAAATCACAATCAGGATGGTATATACCTTAAAAATGAACTTTTTTGGTGCCATCCAACAAACTTGTTTTGCCTACAAAAGCTTAGTATAATTTTCTTTAAAACCAATGATTTTCACGACACAGAAAGTTTCATATCTCGGGAACCGCTTATGCTAGAAACTTCTATGACCACTCATTTTTCTCGTCTTGGAAAGCTCTTTCAGATGCCACTAAAAAAACAAGGATAAAGAAAAATTCAAAAATCTCCCTGTCCACCCTAACTGTAGGGGAATCTCCATCTTTATCTACATCTGATTCCAATCTCGCTTTCGGTAAACACACTTCCGTACAATCATTTACACAAGTTCATCAAAATACATACAAAATGGGGACAAATACAAAAGCAAACACATCAAATACATAAAAAAAGATACAAACACAAAACAAAACCCGAAATCCCAAACTTGTGACTGACATAGTGACTTTCCACGTGTTTAAGGGCCCACAACATAACAGAAAAAGGAACTGACTAGCAGCTTCCAAACAAATAACAGACACTACAACAAAATACAGTACAAAAGGGCAAAAAGACACACTGTACCAACTATCCCACATACACTACAGGTGAAACAAACATTTGTAACAAACACAATCTCACATAAAAATAGAAATAATCACACAAAAACTGAAAAGAACAGAATCGTAAGTTGGACGCAAACCCGGTTCGGCGTGCCGTGACGGGAGGACTGCACAGGGAAAAGGAAAGTAGGAAATGAATAACTCCGATGCTAATGCTAATTCTTTAGACAGAAAAAACAACAAAAAACATACACACACACAATACACAAGAAACAATTTCACAATTTGAAAATATGTAAAAATTATTCGACGGTTTTCCCATACTTCATAAAACAGTCCGGAAACCTTTGACAACTTGCTTCTTCAAAAAGTTTATATCTAAAAGTATTGTTTTCAACGGTGATATCTAAATCTAAAAACGATGCATGGTTTCCATGGTGCTCAACAATCTCTGATCTCTGATCTTCACCATATATATATAGTATGAAAAAATAAAATGTTTTCTCCTGTCAGAACTACAAACAACAAAGAGTGGCCGAATTCTTTTTCCTCTTAGAGAGACGATATATACACATATATATATAATATATACATCTTTTTACTATCTTTTATCTGTGGTGGTGTCTAATTAACACTGCTTGGCCTACCTACACAACCCTATTTCAATCATATGGGAGGATATTTTCACAAATGGCCGAAATCCTGTGTAGGTCGAAAACTGAGGAACAGATAATGTGTTTTCTTGAAATATTTTTTGACTCATATTGAGTTACTTCTTTCCCTCTTAGCTCATGTTGAGTTACTTTCTTCCTTAAAGTCATTTTAGATCACTAGTTTTACATTGACGGATTTCTATGTCATCATATTTTCCTTTTCTATTCCAACCTGATTGATCTTCTGTGAATGTTCATTCTAGATTTTTGTTGTATTTGTATTGTCTTTTTGTTTTGTGGGTTTTTGTCTTTATTGTTTCCATTTTAAGTAGTTGAAGGTTTTATACTTCTAGACTATATATATACTGTAGCTTTATGGTGATAAAAGAGATGTTAATAATAATAATAAACTAGTCTTGATAAGTTTCTTATGCTGATTCCTTTTCAGAAAATTGATACTACATTTGAAGTGAATGATATCATAAAGAGGTAGCACATTTTGAGAGATTGTATAGGTTCTAATGGACCATCCTTCAAACTACGCGCTATTTTCTTTTAAATTTTGACGGGAAATGTATATTTATATGATATGATCTCTATGTACACAAGTTAACCCCTTGGGGTTTTCGGCCTATGTACAGGTTAAAAATTTAACTATATCAATAATATTGTTGATGATAAAATGACAAATAAATTGAGTAAATAATGTAAGGGGGAATGAATGAAATAAAAAAAAATAAAAAAAAAATATATATATATAAACTATAAACTATAACTAAGAAAATCGTAGGTTAAAATATGATAAACTGTGTGTAAACTAAGTAGCAGTTCCTTTATTTAGAAAGTGTATTTGCACCAAGAAAAGAAAAATTGGGATCAATATTTTTATGATTTCAAAGTGCTGGAAACAGAGAAGACTTAATGAAGAAACAGGTATTATATTTTTTGAATTGTTGATAAATTTGTCTTTGTAAAAGTTTTATAGAGAGCTAAGTAATTGGGATAAAAAATTGAGTCTTTCAATTTATTCAGATAAACTACCGGCCTAAAGCCTAATGTAATACCTTTGCTGTTGTCATTCAGCCATTGTCTCTTTTATAAGAAGCAATAAATTTTTTTAAAGGTTTGGCTGTCCTTTTTTGCACTTTGAGCCTGAAATTGTTTTTGAATTGCTCAAAACCCAGCGTATTTAAGTTTTGAGCCTCGTATTGTTCTTATAAAATTCTTATAAAAAAGAAAGAGTTGAGTTGGAAAACATTATCAATAAAAGTTTGACTTATTAAAATAATTAGTTTGTGTCAACATTTCTTCGCTTTGGGAAAACGGAACGGTTGTTTCGCAACCCCTTTTATGTTGATTTTCACCTTCCCGTTAAGGCAATAGTTGCCTTTTCCATGTAGTGGTACCGACTGAATGACAGAGATGAGTTTCATAATCAGTTCGGCAAATTGCATAGATCCGCAACGTTTTTCGCAGCGTTTCCCTAGGGTTGCGCTGCTATTTTACGCAACGCTTCCAATTGGAGCTTGTGATTCTAAAAATTATGAGCGCCTACCAATTTTCTTCTAAACACGCAAAATCAGGCAAAAACTTGCTTTCTTGAACAAAGTAGCGCTTTTTTTAACGAATTAGCCTTACTGTCAAGAATGATTGTGAATAATTGCTAGGTAGGAAATTAAAATGCTAGGGTCAAAAGTTTCCTTTTGAGTTGTTCTTCAAAATGCACATTATTTTGGGACCCCGGTCCAAGCCCTCCGATGCCGGTTTTGGTCCATAGGCTAGGGCTGCGAAATTATGCAGCGATAAAGCTGCAGAGTTTCGCAACGTTGCAGAATATCACAACGCTAAAGATGCAGAATTCCGCAGCGTTGCGGATCTGTGCAATTTGCCGAACTGTAATTGCTACAAACAGATTTACCCTAAAGAATTTGATCTCAAAGATGAGCACCATGGAAACCATGCATCGTCAATATCTAGGTTTAGATATCATCGTTGAAAACAATATTTTCAGATATAAACTTTTTGATAAGAGATGCCTCTCCCTTCTTCATTGTAAGAATGCCACATGCCAACTAGTGGTAACATCCCATCGTGCTTTTTTTATGGATCTATCTATTCAGAAATTTTAAGAATTGCACGTAGCAACTCATGTTTGAAGATCTGACTCCTAGAATCACTGAGCTTTTTATTCAAATGCGGAACCAGGGAGCTTCAAATGCTTTCTTGCGAAGAAGCAACCCTTAAGAAAAATTTCATAGTCTGCATTGGTAGTCTGCATAATCTGCAAAACTCATTGCTGCAATGTGTCATTTGCAGATTACTTTTGCAGACTAACAATGTGCCGATCTAGAATTGCAGACTATCAATTTGCAGACTATGCAAATTGCAGACTGATTTGCAGATTAAAATTTGCAGATCACTTTTGTGATCTGCATAGTCTGCAAATGACACATTGCAGTCTGAAACAATCTGCATTTCCATAAATACTGCAGATTATAGTCTGCAATTTCCAAATTTTAGGTTTTTTTGAAAACGTTGAATATTTTTGCAGATTAAACAATTTAACTAAAATTGCAGATTAGTCAAAATGCAGTCTATATTAAGGGGAGAAATTTTAGCGGGAAGAATTTGGCGAATTTGTCCGAAATCCTCCAAATTAAATTCTCGCCAAAACTAGCTTTCAAATTAAATTAACTACGAAAAAACGTTTTCAGCCATCCGACAAATTAAATTCCCGCCAAAATTTCTTCCCTTAGGGTATATTTTTGGCCTTTTTTAGACGATTTGATCAAGAGGCCCAGGGCAGAAGGGGCCTGGATAAAAAAATTAAAAAATCTGAACATGTGATCTTGTGGATGATGTAGCTACCCTTTCACCTTTCCCTGCCTTATAAAAATTATAAGTATACAGAGGAAGATCTGGAAACTGTTCAATAAATCATAGTCATCAGCTTTTTTGATTCGTCTTACACGTTATTGTTATTATCTATTTCCAGCTGCTAAACATGGGAATTAAAATTTACAGAAGAGAAGGTCAAATATACAGATAAAAAATGCTAGCAGGATTACATAAACACATTGTAAATAAAAAAACAACTGATTTATACTATTCCCCTTTGTCCTCCACTCCACTCTTCTTCTTCGCTTTGAGTCCTGGTGTGAGAAGAAATTAAAAAAGTTAGAGTGTGGGCGTTCGCCAATCCGCCATCAGTGCGAATGGGGGCGGGCGTATTCGATGGGCGTTAAGATTATTTTCGATTCTTGGTCGTTTGAATTAGGATCCACCACCTTTCAGTTAATTAATCAAAATTTATGGAAAAATAAAATGAGTAGTTCATTGTTTTTTCATCCAGAAATTAAATCACAACACATTCATCTAAAATTTAAACGCCCACTTTTAAACGCCCGATAGGATAGAATAATCGAATGTTCTCGGCTGCCGTCATGAAATAAAATTCTGAACACGTGAAAGCAAGGATCCGGCTCGTACTTTGCGACAAAAAATTTCAGCAAGATACGATTGATCCATTGAAAATCATGAGGAATCAGAACAATCCTGAGATAAATAGTATAATAACTTACTCAATTTCCTTCTGATTGAATCGCACTTGGTGTTGATCGTCTTCGTTATCTCGTTTCTTTGGACCACAATCATCCCATGATTGTCCTTGAACTTGTTTTGGATGTGCGCTGGAAACAGAATGGAGACTTAGTTAGCCTGCTTTTTTGACTGAATCATAAGTCACCAAGTCAATTCAAGGTAAGTGCAACTTTTACCTATTATTTCCTCGACAGTTAAGTTGGGTAAAGCTGGCCGACATTCCTGGTCTTGACTCTTCTGATTGGGCATCCCCTGTGCTGAACAACTGAAATTGTTGAGAACAAAAATTGTCATAAATAATGGATGGTTCAAGTTATAGTCGGTTACCCCCTTTGGACGACATGGATTTTCCGTAACAATTTACTTTTGAAAAACTTAAGCATTTCCGTAACATTAAAGATTTTTTATGGGAAAATCCTTGATTTTCAGATACTTGGCAAGAAAATAAGGCAAATATTATGGACTTTTGATACATATGACTAAATAATTAGGAAAAGTCCTGGATTTTCCGAAACCTTTTTCAAATTCATTAGGATTTCCAAGTGAAAAAAAAATCCAAAAAACCCAGTCGTCCATAGCGGGTAATGGTTTTTTTCTGGAACTGCCCCTACTATATACTCTTCATTAGTATAAAAAACCTTATTGCCAGACGATCTCAATCGAACGGACTCGATGATCGAAAGCAATCGACCAATTGAAATTTTGACGTTCGATTGAGATTTGAGATATTTATTATATATTGAGATACTTTTTAATCTCTAAAAATGAGTCTTTACACAGTCTTTACTTTGAATTTCTTTTGTTATCAAGTAAAGTTTTTGAAAATCAAAGTCAAATTTCCCGGTTTAGGAAAATATTTGGGTAAAAAACTTTGGAGGTGTTTCTTAAGACCATAACAAGTATCTCTTTATAGCCAAATATAAAAAATCATCTGATAATTAATTCCTTTAAGGTTAAATTGGGCTCTTCCAGAAAAAATTTGATATGGGTAAATTTTGACAGGAATTTTCAAATAAAAAAAGTATACTTTGCCATCTGATCTTCAGTGAACATGATGGTCATGATGCTGTTTACAAGTTTTTTCCAACACGTAAATGATTTGGACTTTAACATCAAGAATTTGAATTGATTTTCTGTGACAATCAATGTTTTGGTGTAAGCCAGGGCCCTTGGCTAAANACTTGCTTGTTGAGTACATTAAAGAGATATATATTTGTTGATCGTACTACGGGAACTTCAAGAAAGCAAAAAGAGCGATACTCAAAGAACAAGAGAAGAACTTTAAAGGTGGTGATTTAAGCTCCGGATTATTAAACTTAACATGCAGTGAATAGTGGCAAAAGAAATATTAGACACGGGTTAAAAAAAATAATCATGAAACTGAAAGCTAATTTTTACAGGGAAAAAGTTGACTAAAACCACGAAAAAAACATGATTTTTTAGTATTTTGCTCCCTCCGGGTGTCTATTTTTTAGTAGGGGGAATTTTGTTCGATTTTTTGGAATCGCTCGATTGTTTTGTTAGAAGCACTTGTTATACATTTTTGGAAAGCTAAGGGGTAGGGGAATCGAAATTACGATGTTTCCAATTTTTTTTCGGACACTTTGGTGTGATTTTCGGACAAATATGACGGTCTCAGGCAAAAATCATAGGGTCAAAAATTAATGAAAATTTTAGCTTCAGAAAACGGAGACCTGTTGTATATTTTTGGAAAGCTCTCAAAAAATTAAGATTAGAGATATATTGCAAGTATAGGTGATTTCTGTACCTAACTCGAGATATTAACCCTTGAAAACCCTGTTTTTCAGACGCAATAAAGGACGTCTGCATCCCTTTTTTCAATGCTAAAAGCCTACACTCATTTTGTTTTATAAGCATACGGTAAATTTCGGCTGAAGCTCACTATGCTTTAAGTAAAGCTCAATTTTGAGCCTCGACTATGCTTAACGCTATGCTTGGTGAAGGGTAAAGATTTGTTAATATTTTAGAGGATATTTTATTTTTTACGTTCACAAAAACGAATAGCTTATTGTAAGTTTAGAAAGCGTACATTCTTAAGAGACCAAGTTGTGTTATTTATAAGAGATTAAACAAAATAAAATCACCAATTTTGTTTGTAATTCTCTTCTTCATTCTTCTTTCTGCTATTTTCTGAAGTTTTGGAAATTATGATTCTAAAAATTTCTTTGGCTGAGCCTCAAGGTATGCTTAGCATATGCTTAATTTTTCTGGAAATTTGAGCTTCAGTATGCTTATAAACGTTATGCTTATAAAACAAAATGAGTGTATTTTAAAAAGGTTCAAACTCAAAGATTTTTTTTTTAAGTCGAGATGGTTTTGTGGAGACAAATCTATTGAGATTTAGAATCAAAAAAGAAAACTTCGAAAATCTAAAAATTAGATGCGCGGAGAGGAGGATATAGAGCGCGTTTACACAGGTAGGTTTTCTTAATTAAATCCATCAAAGTCAAACAAAGAGATTTATGATAGATAAACAAACTGGTTTATTACTACAGTTCTTTGTAGGTTCACGAGATCTATCATAACATGTTGGTTGATTTTTATTGGTATTTATTTCCAAAGAAGTCTGTAAATGTAAATGGTTGATATTGATATCTAGGCTGCCCACATCCCCTCTGATAAGTTTTGATATAGGGGATGCGAATCAGGCTCACAAAACCGTTCCGAACTTAGCAAAAAATCTGCTAACCAAAAAAAGAGTTGAATGATAGAGAACTTTGATTGACAGTTTGTCGTCTTTTGTTATCTTGAGAGTTTTTTTGCTAATTCAATTAATTTCGATAAACAAAAAGAAATAGAGGAGAAAGAGAGATTTCTAGCCATATGTTCTTTTTATTTGAATCTTTATTTGATTTCTATTTACGTCATCAAATAACTCAAACTATACACATCAAGTTTTTTGAAAAATACAAGTCGCCAAAATTCTGCAAAGTACATAGCTATTCGGTAATTTTCTCGGAAGCGATATCAGAGCCTGATTCGCATCCCCTATATCAAAACTAATTAGGGGATGCATGCAGCCTAATTGATATCCTACATCACTCGAAATCCGTAAACATATTTATGGTAATGGTTTTACGGGGGTTTTACTCAACAGCTGAATTCGTCTTACCATAAACATAATAGAATTTAGATGGACTCTTTTTTCACTGTCATTAAAATTGCATTGATTTGAAGTTCTTTTCAAATCTGCTTTTCTTTGTTATCAAATCATTGTCAGCAAGACAATTTCACTGGAATTTTTTTATATTTTTTTGAAAATTCATGACAACGATACAGTATGTGGCCCCCAAAACGTCGATTTCTTTCAAATCTAGAGGAAAAGAGGTTTTACAAAAATTTTTGCTGCATGAAAAACTTTAACATCTCTACTTTATTTCCCGGAACTTTTTCAAAATTTTCAATTTCGACAATACTTTTCAATCGCTTACTAATGACTCCCAAAACGGAGGTTTGCGATTTTAGCGATTTCTCGAGATATCTTTAAGATATGAATACAAAATTTTGACCATAGTTTGGAAATGTGATTTAGAGGGTTTTGAGTATAAATTTGTTTGATAAAATGTTTACAGTATACCCCTGGTTGTCAAAACGGAGGTTTGGGGCCCCCAAAACGTAGGTGTAGTTTTGGGGGCCATATACTGTAGGCAAAAGCTGGGAAGGGCAGTTTTAGAGATATCAATCTCATCAATTATTCTATTGTCCTTACTCTTAGGTGCCAAATAAACGGGCCCCCACGCTTGTTAATTTTTCGAAAATTTTCCAACCCCCCGGATCTTATTAGGACCCCCCGTTTATTAATTTTTAAGAATATTTTCAGTTGACAAAAAGAAGTCCCCTTATTTGGCTCCAAAATGCCCGATTTTAGCCTATATTTACCTCATTTTTGGGTTTTCAGAAGTACAATTACCAACCCCCCGGCAATTAGGTAGGTCCCCCCCCCCCAATTATTAAAATTTCGAAAATTTTCCAACCACCCCGTTTATTCGAACCCCCCCCCATTTATTTGGCTCCTAAGAGTACATTGTCAAAATTACTTATTTTGACAAAATAATGATCTGATGATCAAATATAAAGCCACCAAATTTGCCACTAATCAATTTGATGCCGAAAATACAAAAGGATAGAAATTGACACCCCATTCAAGCTCCAAGAGCGTTGAAATGGCTGTTCTACACGTTTTGCACGCGGCTTTATAATTACATTACTGTAGGTGAGACATCGATAAATAATGATTAAAGGAGAAAGACTCTAAGGTGGAGAAAGAGGAAAAACTCGATAACCCAAACTTATCTGGTCGCGTCGCTGGTCGTGGTCGCCATTTCTGGTCGATGTTTAGAAACTCCCAATTTCATTCACGAAACCTCGCGTAATGAACTTACTCGAGTATGGAGATTTTCTACAGATCTGGTAAATCCGAACGGAATTGAACAACAAACAAAAAATATTGTTAGAATTCATTCAAGGAAATGAAAGAAATATGTTTTTCAGAATAAACCATTAAAGTACAAGGATATTCTCCTAAATAGTTACATCATGTGTTGTCTTGCTGGCAATGATCTCGCAAATATATCCTCGTTTGTTTGTTGGAAATGAACAGCGGAGGTCGTTCAAACAGGGTCCTGCACTATGGTTGGCAACGAGTTCCACACAATCCTCGTTTCCTTTGTTGTTAGGTTCTTTGGGGCACCATTTTTTGTAACCAGATTTTCCACCAAAAGCGGAACTACCGGCTACCCATACAAAGGTCTTTTCTGTTTTAATGTCGTTCAAACCAACCCATGCAGACTTGATATTCATCTTTCTAAAGTAAAAAAAGTGTCATTGTAAGACCATAGTATAAGAAAGCCGCGGCTTTCTTATACTATGGTAAGACAGCTACCATAAAAGTCTTTTATATAATGTCAAAAAAAAATTGTCTTTGAGAAAGTGAAGCAACCGAACTTTAAATGAATTCAGAAAATATGCCAGCTTTATACGAAACCTCTTACAAAAATTATTTCCAACAGCATAACAAAACGAATTGGTAAGGCCGTAAATCAAAGGGGCTTTTAAAAAGTAACTCGGAATTTTCATTTCGTGAGAAGACAAAAGTTCAAACTTACTTCAATTGAGCAGCCAAATAAGCATGATCATTTGGGTTTGTGATGGTAGCAAGGTTCCCGCCACAAGCTTTACATTTCTTTTGTGCATTGATCCATAATTCTGGTGTCTTGATGATGTGATATGAAGATGCGTACACTCTCGTGATTGTCCTTAATCTCAAAAGGTCTGCATCAAATGGAGAAGAAACAGTAGATAATTTAAGTGTCTACACGTACAGATTTGGTCAATCCATTGTATATGCATATATGGGTTAAGGGGAATGCGCCGCTGGTCAGGGTACCTTTTCTAACCTCTACAAATCCCAAAAAACCCGCGTGAAAACACCAAAATAGAAAAATTTTGAGAAAATCTTTCAAGGTAACTTTTTTCGCAAATTTCGGCAACATTTTTGAAAAAACGAGTCCCACGTAGTGTTCATTTTTCGAACCTCGTCCCCTGTATAGATATTAAATGGTACAGCCATACTCGTGTTTCTAGCATCATTTGTCAGGAAAAAGAAGGGATATGGTGAAAGAGTTAATGAAAGGTACTTTAGGCGTACAAACTTTCGCGAGCAGAAACTTTCGCGATTTTCGCGAGTTTTGGCCCTTTTCGCGAAAGTAGATGTCTTTAAGAATTCTAGGAAGGGCTATTCGCGAAAGTTTATGCTCGCGAAAAATTCTTGAAAAAATATAAAATCTGTAAAACTTCAAACTTTGAATAAAATGTAACTTTTATGGCACTTTTTAGCCTGCTAAAAGACTAATAAGTCAAAGGACAAATGTTTCAAGCCAATACCAGAAGTATTCGTCCCTCTAAGCCATTTTTTCATGTGAAAATACCAGAAAATACTCAATTTTACGTCTTGATTCGCGAAAGTTAATGCTCGCGAAAAATATTTTTCCGTTAAATTCGCGAAAGTAAATGTCGTGAATTTCGCGATTTTTCGTCCTCGCGAAAGTTTCTGCTCGCGAAAGTTTGTACACCTAAAGTAGTTTAGGAACAAAATAATTTACTGGTCGCGCTTGCACAAGCCAAAACAGCTAACAAAAACGCCAAGGATGTCTTCATTTTTCACGATCTTTTGCCTGAAAAAGAAAATCAAAATAACTCTCGGGTAAGACTAACATAATGGTCGATGTAACATTGAAATTGAAGTAAAGAAGTATAAAAAACACTGCTTACCTTTTAAATTTAGATGACAGAAACAAAAGCAATGAAGGAATGATTTGTCGATCCTTTGCACCACACTTTATATAGATCACCCATCTTTGGAAAAACACCGTGCCAGAGACTTGGTCTTGTTCAAAACAATCCTTATATGGTCATCCCTAACTCTCCTATCTATATACAAGAAGTGGTGCACAATATGAGCCTATTTATTTTTCTTATAAGCATCTACTTTATAAGCATCAAATAAAAGATAACAGAGGCAAAATCATCGTCACATTGTCAAAACTCTGCCTAATATTTCTAAATATTGTGTCAAAAGTATGGAATTATTTTAGAGAGTATGATGAGATTCAAATTATTATATTCTTATGACACAGGCTCTCAACTTTGGCATACTATTTTTTTCCAGTCATAAAAAAAAATCATTGGAGCTACAAAAGTGATTCCAAAGTATTATACACGAAGTTGAAATTCTGCATTTCAGTGTTGAAAATTTTTGACGAAATACATTGCAAACTCATGAAAAAATTCGGGATTAATTTTTTTGTGAATTACGAGTTATCTTCAAGCTCTGTCAATCCTTTTAGCTAAGTAATTCAAAGAAATAAAATTGTCGGAATTTTTATAACAAATTGGATAAACAGGCGGCAACAAAACTCGCTTCAAAGACATAATAGAAGATAGACGTCCAGTCGTTTGCATATCCATGCAAAAACTGATCATACCATCTTATAGAGCTTGAAAAGTGGTGTCACTTGCCTCATTTTGGTCGACTTAGTCTCCCGAAAAAGTTCAATACATTTTCTAATTTTGATGGACAATACTTCAGGAGATGCACTTAGAAGAGTACTATGTCTTAAAAAATGACTGACTTAAAAGTTTTCTTCCCAATCCCCGACTCGCGTTAAGTGTTGGAATATTTTCAGCTGTCAAAAGAAAAGCCCTTATTTTTTTCAGTTGATAGAATCTTTAGAAGAATCGGAGAACAAAATCTTGTTTGAAGATTTTCCAAGCACATCTATGATTTTGAAAGTTTTAAGTCTAACTCAGTTTAACTCACTTTCAATGATTCTTAAGGTTTAGAAGGATTCCTGCCAGATGGGCGTTTAGGGGGCGTTTAGTTCAAGTAAATTTCGTACATTACAAAATTTTCTCGATTTTATTCTTGGTAGAAACTCAAAATTTGACAGTTGCTTATAAAACTATTCAAATAATTATAAAAACAGAATTTTCTAAAATTGAATTATAAAATCTAGCTATCAAATTTAAATTATCCTAATTCTTCTTCTTCTCAGGTCTCTGCATCGCATAACGTTGTCAACTAAAAAGAAAGAAGGAATTTCAAAATCTTTAAACCTGCACCATTCACGATTGATTGAGGTTTAGAACACGACATGCGTTGCGAATGATAACGTTTTCAAATTGCAGAACAGTCAAAAATTTATCATCTTAGTAAGATGCCATTTCTTAGTTGATTTTTTTATCCATTTGAAAGGAGGATGTCGTTAAAAACTTTTTCTTATAAGCAAAAACTTCCGAAGCCGACTAAGTTTTGGCCGATAAGGTAATAGCCGAGGGGCCCCGCTAATTAATTTTTCAAAAATTTTCCACCCAGGACATTCTTATTCCAGCCCCCCACTTATTGACTTTTGGGAAAATCTTTTTGAAAGTTCCCTAATACCATGTCGTTCATTCATTCGACTCAGCGCACACGAGTAAAGATGAGGTTTTGTCATTAATTTTCATTATTTTGAGTTTAAAATATCTTAACTTAACTTTTTTCCAATAATATTTCCATTGAAACATCATATAATATCTTGATTGAATTCATAAAAAAGATCAATAACAAATTTCCCCTCAATGTATTTTTTCTAGGTTTTCGGCCGTTAATTCAGGTTTTCGGCTGTTGATTCAGGTTTCAGCTGTTAATTCAGGTTTTAGGCTGTTTATTCAGGTTTCAGGCCGTTAATTTAGGTTTTAGGCTGTTAATTCAGGTCTTCGACCGCTTAATCGGGTTTGCGACTGTCAATTCAGGTCTACCTTTAGCAGACGGAAAAATCATATTTGGCGCCTCGCGAACGGAGATTTTTTTTACCGCCGGCTGAAAAATTTGAAAAATCTTTAAATTAATAAATCAAAAAAATTTTCGACAAAATATTTTTAGAAATTTTTCTTTTCTTTTTCGAAATTTGAAATTTATTTTCGATGTACCACATGCTCTTTCATGTTGAATGTAGTCAAGGAGACACGCATGAGAAATTCTTTTTACATGGGTTGGGTGAAAGAAGTATTTTTGAAATGAGAAAAAGATAAAAGAGAAAATTTTTATTGAAAATTAAAAAATATGGTGAATTTTCCAACCCTCAGAGAGACTTTGGAAGGTGAAAAACTGACTTTTATCGTCTGCTCACACCCCAGCACCCATTTTTGCCTAAGTACCCCCTTCAGAGGACGAGTACCACAAAAATGGGGAAATATTAATCGGTATCGGTATTTGAATGAAAAATTTATCAGTATATCGGTAATTGTGGTAAAAAGTGATCGGTATATTGGTATTACGAAGTTCCGTACGCCCTACGTGCTAGGCCCTCCGTGCTAGGCTAGTTCTTCATGTTAAGGGAATCTATTTCAAGTATTCTTATCTTATAAAACTATAAAATGAATGAAGAAGCTTACGTCATCCGAAAAATAATCAGGAATGAAGTTAGTGTTTCCATCAGATTCAGCTTTCTGAAGAGCGCTTGATGAGGTGATTCCAGTAAGCACGCAGAGCGTTTGAAAACCACAGTTTCGTCCAAAATGAATATCAGTGTTCAATCTGTAAATTACAAATAAAAAGAGGGTTTTTTGTCTAAATCATTTCTAAGCGTTGCTACTACTAAAGCGTAAAAGACTGAAGAGAGACGTTCAAGTCCTTCATATTCATATCTCCAGTGAAGTGATTTTTTTTCGTTGTTGAAATCTTTTTTGTCACTTTTTTTCTTAAAATTGACAAGTGTTATAAACATGAAATTTTGACCAAGTGGTAGATATGGATGATTGGAGTTGATTTCTTAATTTTTTGTTCGGCCACCTGTCTGATTGGTATTTTACAAAGCAGAATGTAAATTTCGCTAAAATTACGCGTTGAACGTTTGAGTCTAATTATCTAATAATTGCTAAACAATTATAACATACACAATTGTTTAGGGGATTAACAATTGTCTTCGGTTATCGATTCAAAGAAAAAATGTACTAGTCATTAGGAGATACCAGAAAAAGATTTTTCATAGACTAAGTTAAAAGTCATGTGACAAGCACCCCCACCCCCCCCCCCCCCGCAAAAGCGAACTAACAGATCGACTTGACCCCCCTCCCCCCGTTCGTTTTCGTTCGCTTTTTTGCTCGGCGACGAACGTACTTTTTGAATGGCCCCCTTTGCAGACGAGTCTGTAAAATACGCGTTGACACCCTGCCGGAATTCTTGAACTATTATCAATGACATCTCTAACATTTATGACAATGTACCAAATTTATATTTGATTACATGCTCGTGTGGTATTTTAAAGACTGGTCCGTTTCAACCTACAATGCTCACTTTCAGCATAAGAAGCTTATTAATACTAAACACTTGTCAAAATTTCAAATCAAAAGCATTTGTCAACTAGGAAGCTAGGGGTGTTTCAGAAAAAAGGGCTATTTTGGTTGCAAAAAAATGATCCTGTACCCAAAAACACATGTCATATGGAGTTGCCTCACAAAATTTTAGCATTTTCAAAGATTGATGATGTCATCAGATGGCGATAACGTCATCGATGACGCCAAAATTTTCACAAAATATGCCAACCTATATTTGTTACATACTTCCAGAATTTCATAGTAATTGGATGAGTATTTCAAAAGTTTTTTTTTGGGGGGGGAGGGGGCAATGAAGTAAAAGTCCGAAGGCCAGAAGCCGCTAAACCCTACCTAAGTTGCGCGGTATTTAGCAGCCCGTGTGGTTTTTATACAAATTTATTCTATACAAAAAGTTATTATTCCAAAGTCGTCAACAATGACCTTTTAGATGGTTTGGCCCACAGCCGAGAATTGATTTTATCCGGTAAATCTGAACGGAATTGAACGACAAACAAGAGAAGATTGTTAGAATTCATTCCTTTTTATGTTAATTCAAGGAAATGAAAAAAAATATTATTTTCAGAATAAACCATTACAAGTGATACTTTGATGGACCTACCTGGATTATGCATTTAACACGTTTATAATTGATATCTACGTGACGTGACCATTAAACAATCATTCAGAACACAAATAGTCCGATTCTTAAATTCGTCGTTTGTTTCTTATAAAAAAACGTTTTTTAGAAACCAATTTCATGTTTGAAATGTTTTATATCAAGACTTCGTAGCAAAAAAACATCTCCAAAAAATTGAGTAATTGGCTAAGACTTGATATAGTTTTAATAGTGATTCTTATTATAAAGCTGCTTTTTTTGAGCTGAAAAATTCATTTTTACAAAAGCGCTTGAGCCATCTTTATCTACATTATACAAAAATCAGAAAAAAACAATGGTCAATATTCACTAAGTCAAAAAACCTTTTATGGCCGTTTTTTAGATGAAATACCCAAATTTTGCTCAAACTCGGGCTCCGTCACATGAGGGTTACTATGCTCTTATCAAAATTCGTAGAAATGAAGAGCCAACATCGAAACCTAAGTAATGATAATTGCTTATATAAATATCGAATTTTGGCCAGTTTTTCATTACAAACAGGCCAAACAACCAAAATTTCCTGTCTAAACACTCGGAGAAAAGACAAAATCTATCTCATAAAAAAATTGCGTAATTGACTAAGAACATGATGTATCTTCTTATAGTGATTCTTATCGCTAACATGCGTTTTTTTGCCATCAAATTTTTTTGCAAAAAAACTGCTTAGCCTCTTTACCTATCGGTTACCCTACTGTATGCAAAAATTTGAAAAATAATGATCCATTTTTTAACGTTTTTTGGCCCAAATTCCCAAAAACATTTTTTCGAAAATTCAGGTCTGTCACATTTCAGGGTTAAGTTATGCATCTTTGTAAAAATCATAAAGATGAAAGAGCCAATCTCGAGAAAAGCCAATACCTAAGAATTGCTATGGCTTATAAAAAATCTCGATTTGGCAGTTTTCTATAAAAACAGCCAGCAACCCAACATTTCTGTCTAACACACAATCTCAAAGTAAGTCCTCTAGCAGAAAACATCATCTCATAAAAAATGCGTAATTGACTAAGAACTTTCTGTATGCTTATATGTGATTTTATAGATAAACATGCGTTGTGAGCCAACAAAAATTTTTTGCAAAAGTCTGCTTGAGCCCTCTTACCTATGATGGTACCCTCCTTTCTGCAAAACATCAGAAAAAATTTAATGATCCATTTTCACAAAGTCCAAAAAAGCCGTTTTTAGCCGTTTTTGGCCCAAATTTGCCCAAAATTTTTTTTCAAATCAGGTTCTGTCCATCAGGGTTTATAGTAGCAACTTTGTGTAAAAAATCATAAAGAATGCCAGAGCAATCTCGAGAAAAGCCAATATCCTAAGTAATTGATAATTGTTATAAAAAATATCGAATTTGGCCATTTTTCTTATAAAACACGCAAGCAACCAATTCTGTTAAACACACAAATTCTTCAAAAGTAAGCCCTCTTGAGCAGAAAAAACATCTACTCATAAAAAAATGGTAATTGACTAGAACATCGCTATGCTATAATAGTGCTTTTATGTAACATGGTTTCGTGGGCCAACAAATTTTTTGCAAAAATTGCTGACCATCGGATACCTCGATGGTCCCTGCTTTCGTGCAAAAAATAAGAAAAAATAATGATCTATTTTTCACAAAGTCCAAAAAAAAACCCGTTTTAGCCGTTTTTTGGCCCAAATTTGCCCCCAAAAATTTTTTTTCGAAAATCCGGCTCCGTCACATTTTGGGCTTTGCCATTTTGCATCATCGTGCAAAAAATCAGAAAAAACTAATGAGCCAATCTCGAGAAAAGCTGGTAACTAACGGACGGACGGACAAAGGTTAATTTATAGGACCTCCACCGGGGTAGGTCCAAAAAGTACAAGGATATGCATGAATTCGTGAATATATTAGTTTCTGTATGAATAAAATACAGAAATTACCCCAAAAATGAGAAAATGGCAAGACCAAGACCTGTGAAAGAAAACAACAAAAATCCTAAAAAAGGCCAAAAAGGACAAACCAAAAAGATACTAGAAAAAAACGCAGATGTTCTACGTCCAACAACAATAAAACAAAATTAGATATAGTACAAAGATATTCTCCTAAACAAGTACATCTTGTGTTGTCTTGCTGGCATTGATCTCGCAAATATATCCTCGTTTGTGACTTGGGAATGAACAGCGGAGGTCGTTCAAACAGGGTCCTGCTTTATGGTTGGCAATGAGTTCCGTACAATCCTCGTTTCGAAAGTTGTTCGGTTCTTTGGGGCACCATTTCTTGTAGCCAGATCTTCCACCAAAAGCGGAACTACCGGCTGCCCATACAAATCTCTTTTCTTTTTTAAAGTCGTTCAAACCAACGAATGCAGACTTGATATTCATCTTTCTAAAGTAAAAAAAAGTGTCATTGGAAGAGAGCTACCATAGAAGTTTTTTACATAAAATTGTCTCTGAGAAAGTGAAGTAACCGAACATTAAATGAATTCTGAAAATATGCCAGCTTTATACGAAACCTCATACGAAAATCATTTCCAACAGCATAACAAAACGAATTGGTAAGGCCGACAAATGGACAAAAGTTCAAACTTACTTCAATTGAGCAGCCAAATAAGCATGATCACTTGGGTTTGTGATGGTAGCAAGGTTACCGCCACAAGCTCTGCATTTCTTTTGTGCATTGATCCATGTTTCTGGTGTCCTGATGATGCGATATGAAGATGTGTACACTCTTGTGATTGTCCTCACTCTCAAAAGGTCTGCAATATAAGGAACATCAAATGATCGATATCGAATGAGAGGAAACTATTTATAATTAAAGTGTCTTTAGATTTGGTCCATTTCATAAGCATACACAGGGGATAAACGAGCAGAAGTTTTACTTGATCAAAGTAGTATTTAACTTACAGTATATGGCCCCCAAAACGGAGACGGCCCCCAAAACGGAGGTTTTCATTAAAATGAAGATTCTGACTTCTAGATTTATCAGAATTAAACGATTTTTGTTATTTTGAAGAATGCGGTGAATTAAAAATAGCATGTTTTTGCTGGTGAGACAGATTCAAATAACTATGCGTCTCAGGAAATATTTTAACACAAATTAGATAAAATGTATACTCTAGCTCTAGCTCCTGGATATGAAATAATTATGAAAACGGGGTATAGGAAACTTTCTAACCTAATCCGTTCAGAAAATGCAATCCTCTGGACTTAGCGGCTGGGTTAAAGTTACGATCTGAGGTCAACCCAGTTCTTGGGCCTAGAATACATGACAAAACGAAAATTCTAATATGGAAAAAGCAAAAATCTGGATTCTATCATCCCTGCGTTAATAGTTTATACAAAAATTAACATATATATAAAATTTTGTCTGAATCAGCAAAAAATGGCAAAACTGTCATTTTTTGCAAATATAGGCGAAAAATATCTTAAAGTTAATATTTTCAGTTTCAGTTAAGCTTTTTTTCTAAAATTTTCCACCTATCTTCCATCGAATGGAACTATTTTCAAAAAAATGTTTAAACACTTGATTACGACGTTTGTTTAATCAAATTGTCATTTTGAAATTTCTAAATTTCGTTTGGATTGCAATATCGAAATCTTGAAAATATTCAAAATACAAAAATTTTACATCTCGGGTCTAAATTAGGGAAAACACAATATGTTCATAGTTTCTCCCCTATTACCAATGGGCTTAAATTTGCTTTAACTACACCTCCGTTTTGGGGCCGCAAACCTGCATTTTGAACCCAAGGGTATACTGTAAAAATTTTATCAAATAAATTAGGCCCAAACCTTAAATCTATTTCAAAAACTCTGGTCAAAATTTGTATCATATCTTAAGATATCTCGACGAAAGCGCAAAATTCCCCTCGTTTTGGAGGCCTTAGAAAAAAGTTACCTATTTTAAGGATTGAAAAATATTGTTGAAATTGGAAATTTTGAAAAAGAACTTCCAGGAAATAAAGTAGAGATGTTAAAGGTTTTCATGCAGCAAACATTTTTGTAAAATATCTTTTCCTCTAGATTTGAGAGAAATTTCAAATTTGATCGCCGTTTTGGGGGCCACATACTGTAGTTAAATTGATATCAATTTTTCCATTTTTTTGGAGGATATATTTTCAAGAAATAAGTCCTCAGAAAAAGTACGTCCATGCCCTGTATGGATATTAAATGGTACAGCCATACTCGTGGTTCTGACATCATTTGTCAGGAAAAAGAAGGGAAATGGTAAAAGAGTTAATGAAAGGTAGTTTAGGAACAAAATAATTTACTGGTCGCGCTTGCACAAGCCAAAACAGCGAACAAAAACGCCAAGGATGTCTTCATTTCAGATTTTGCCGAAGAGAAATCAAAACTAAATCTCGGGAAGCTAACAAATGGTGCTGTACATGAATAAAGTAAAGAAGTATCAAAACAACACTGCTACTCTTAATGTAATGACGGAAACAAAAGCACGAGGATGATTTATCAATTCTTGCCCACACTTTATATAGATCTCACCCATCGTTGGAAAACACCGTGCCAAGACTTGTTTTGTTCAAAACAATCCTTATATGGCTTCCTAACTCTCTTCTGTGGGAATTGAAATTTTCTTTCTTTCGTTTCTTTCGCTTATTATGTAGCAATCCTATCAAGTTTGGTATTTGATGTCACTTTTAACCACTTGTTCACAATATTTTACTGGTAGCCATCTGCAAAAAATTTCAACAAAAGGCTTGATTTCCAGGACAACTTCGCAAAACAGGAAAATCGTTTTCAAACTATAATTCTCAATTAAAACGGACACGAGTAGCATAATGAACAATCCCACTTACATGTTATGAATGCCAAATATTCGAAGATGGATTTGAATACGGGAGGTTCCAATTTCAAAGAATAACTTTTTGTACAATGCTCAAACAAAACATAAAATTATGATTTGCATTCGAATGTTATTGTATATTATATTATTATTATTTGCAGGAGTGCAGATACAAAATATATACAATCTTATATACAAGTCCATATACATGGCAGTAAAAACTGTGTGACTCAGGCAAAAAAGAAAAAGTAAAGCAACCACTGCAAAGGCAACGTGTTTTCTACATTAAACTTGAGGATTATGGCTGGTTTGGTGTTTTTCGGCGGGAGTCAATGATTCAAAATATATACTAGTATGACAGTAAGTTGAAAAAAAAAAAAAAAAAAATTATATTGCCCCGCAGGAGAGTAGCGACGAGGAGGCACTCATAGTTCACGCAAGAATTGGACGGAATCTCAAAATTTTGCGAATTGTTGTTGTGTTGTCGAGTAAGACATCCAGTTGTCCCTCCGTAATGTTCGTTTTTTTTCGGGACGGTGTAATATTTAGTAGTACATATAATTAGTACATATTTTCATATTACGTTATATGCTATTACTATTATTACAATTACAATTTTAGTTTGATTTAGCTGAAAGCTGAATGAGCGTGTTATAAATGCAAATCATAACAGTGTATGATATAACACGAATTACAATATTACTTGTGCAAATCAAAACAAACAAAATGGCAGACAGGTTATGATGATGATGAGCTGATTCATTGACTGGAAAAAGGTTTGTATGTCAAATTTTGTTTCTTGTCTTTGAAACTGAATACTACTACTGTAATTTAGTCAGAAGTTCACTCCGCAAGATTTCATTCTTTTGCGGAATTTAAAGAATTGCTCAAGTTTTCAAATGACATTTGATATTTTTGTTTAACTCTAATTATCTTGTCTTTTTTTATAATAACTACCTTTATTGTATAGAGCTTCTCGAGCTTTAAATTACCATCAAGAAAGTCGAGAAGTCCTCTTAATCTTACTTAGTAAACCAAGATACCGGCAAAGTACAAAAATTGAATGCTGCATATGTAAAGTTGAATCCAAAGTGGTTGAATTAATGTGCTGTCAATCAATGTAACAAACTTTTTCTTTTGGTCTTAAAATAGATTTACCTCACTTAGAGTTTTTTCACTGTTTTTTCAGTGTGTAAATCTATTCAAAAACCTGCAAAAGTTTGTTACATTCGTTAACTTTAATGCGCACATTCAACTTTTTCATGCAGTTGTGATAACTTACGCTGCAGTGGTTTGGTGAAATAGCTCCAATTCTGGCTTTCAAGTTAGGATGACCTTCCCGAAGCTTTTAACGGTGGTAGACTAGGTACACGACAGTCATCGAAACACAATAAAGCGAAAGTATATATAGCTATAAACTCAAAAAGTCTAGCTTCCTGAAGGCACGTCTCTTCATTGTCTGCGCTGCTTGGAGAAAAGATTGCATCATGAAAAAGTACTATGCACTTGAACAAAAAATTTAGGCACATTTCAACTTTTCTCGACTGTACGTCTGAATGGACCACAATGGCATTCCTTTATTTTTCTATTGACCAATAAAATAGAAGATTTTGTTTGAGAAGTGCAATCACAGCGTACGCAAGTGGAGGCCGGGCCTTAACTAGGATTGGTTTCTATTTCACCCTATTTAAGATGGCGCAGAACTTTTTGATAAATTTCATACGCAGTATCCTCTTGACTATTGTTTATTAGGCAAAGTTAGAGAATTGTGAAATATAGCAGCCAATGAAAAAACAAAGCTATTTGATGGTTATCTTGTTGATTATTCACCATATTTTTCTAGATTTAAGATGTCGCGGCATTATCAGAAAAGGTCTATTTAGTGAATAATAATCACGATATATATGTGTAGAAAGAAACTAAGGAGAAAAAACAAACAGGAGATGTGAACAACCTGTAGCGATCCATAATTTTTTAAATATATTTGAGAAGCTTTAAATTTATCAAGCTGCGAATTCTTCAAGGATTTGTTAATGGAATATAATTTTTTCAATTCAATCATCAATCAATCAATCAATCAATCAACCAATCAATCAATAATTAAATCAATCAATTATTCCTGGTTATTTTTTAATGTTTTAATATTTAAAGCATTAAAGCTTTAAGTGCATGACATGATCTTTATGTGGGGGCATTTAGTGAAAGATATGACTAGTTTATATTATATTCAATAAATAATAAATGTGTAAAATAATGTGATATATAATAAATAAGTAGTTCTAGAAATATATGTAGTCTTCATGTTGGAGAGCTCTCCCAGTCATATTAAAATTTATTTTGTCAAGACAGTCAGACTTTTTCAGGGCCTCTTTGAAGGCATCATAAGTATTTTTCTCCCTGATTGGAATTAGGAATATTATTCCACACAATAGCAGCTCTATATTTGAAAGGGCGTTTATAGTCAACAAAAGTAAAGCGTGCTTGGTCAATTTTAGATGAGTTTTTTTCTCTTGTCATAGAAATTAAACAAATTCCCCTTTAAAAATAACTTTCATATTGATTCAAATGCACTGAAATAGCTCCGATCAAAGATATTTGTTGACTGAAACTATGTGAATAGTAACCTCGGTGAATAGCCGTAGTATGCCAAGAATTATTCGATGGCTGTTTTTGCCTACAGAAAAAAAAGATTTCGAAGGACAATTTTAGCCGACAATGCTTTTCCCTGTCAGGTGATTAAACATGCATGCTTTGATCTGAACTTTCCGATTTTTATGGTGGAAATACCTGCTGGCACAGTTTTCAAGCTCGTATTTAGATTGGTTTATAAATCTCGAGAAAGCAATCCTTTTACGTGTGATAAGAAAATTCTCTATTCCATGTCAAAAGACAGGACGTTTAATGAAAGGAAGATTATGTGCTAGTATACAGATCATGGCACGTTTGCTTGAGATCTCGAGGGCATCACTCGTCAAAAAGTCAAGTGCAAGTGCAAAAGGTGCCTTCCCCAAGGTGCAGCAAGTTTTTAACTGTCAAGTGCACACCGATCTGAAATTCTACACACTCCAAGAGCAGGTGCAGGTCGTCGTCGGGGGTAAAGACTGAATTCAAAAATGGATGAATGTTAAAATTGATAACACAGGGGCCGCGGTCCGACCACATTTTTGAAAGAAAATGAAAATAGACATGGAAATAATCTTGAGTGCAGCCTTGCCATATTCTGCAACTGGATGTATAATGCGTCACTTTAAAGCGTTATGAGAAGGGGTTTGTGGAAAATCGCGAAAGTTTCTGCTCGCGAAAGTTGGTACGCCTAGATCCTTTCAATCAATAAAATTAAATTGGATGCCAAAATTTAGAGCATCCTTATCATGTTGGAAAAGATTTCACGTTATCAAATAAGAAAATACTTACCGATCGCCTATCATGATTGAAGTGGAAGGGTCAATATCACATCTGCAGAAAAAAAAAGAGGAAGAAAAACTTAAATACCTATCAACACATAAGACCCCCTTTGAAATAATTAGGTCTTGCTCCAAACTGTCAACTTTAAAAGTTAGTCTAACTGCAGCATACAAGTGATAATTCAAACCTTTAACTTTCGATAAGAAATGTCTTGTTCATGACAGTCTACACGTTTTTGGAGTTTAAAAGATCAATCTAATTTTTAAAGAATTTTAAAGACATACTTTCGCAAAAAGGGCCAAAATTTTATTTTAAAAGAAAACAGTGTAATACTACATACAGTATGAAGTGACAGTGCAGTCTACATAATTCAAACCACTTTAACTCGAATTCTCATTTCGAACACAATTACGCTTGTGCTTGTATAGTTTAAAAAAATAATGGGCAATTATATGAAAACATCGTTAACGTACGTGGTTTGAGCAACTTCTAAGAACATTTTATGAGGCTTTCCAAGCACAATTGGTTGACGTTCTGCGACAGCTGTGACTGCTGCTACCACTACTCCAGTTCCTTTAAATTGAGAAAAACAAGCTTTGAAAACTCGCATGATTTTAATACATAATGATATCAGCAATCAACAAGATATCAGCATTAACGATGAAGTGCGTAGTCAAAAGAAATTGGCAGGAAATATTCTCAGATTTACTAACCATTTAAATCCCATTATCATTTCTAACATTGTGCAAAATACAATGATGGCTAATTTCTTATAATTCGCATGCATTTTTAAAGAAAAAATCGTGATCTGTTTCGATTCCAATTCACTTTATTTAAGAAATTTCTTGTTGAGGGGTAATGGTGTTTTCACAAAAATGAACCTTAACTGGATTGTGCAGTGAGGATTATAACCACGTTCTTGACCAATCAAAAAAAGGAAAAGAAAAATTAAGGCACACCTGCAGCAAATACACCAGGCTTCACTGGATATCGATTGTCTGTGTTTGTGACAATGAAAGGTATTTCAGGGTCTTGTAAATATTGCAGTGCCTCCGAAACTTTTGTTAAACAAAAATGATTATCGTACCCAACAACCACAGCTCCCACCTATTGAATATTTATAATAACAATATTAAGCGGATATTGCATAGTCTTTGAATGGATGTTTGGTTCATTAATTCGAGGTGAGAGATATTCAACGACGCGAAGCAGAGAAAGAAAAGTCGTTCTATTGCAGCGTGTAACTATACCTTACCTCAACACGTATATATGTGCGTATTGACGTCCGTTTGATAGTACAACTCATGGTTTTCGCTTTACTAGTGCAACTGCTCTTACCGATTGAGCTACCCAGTCTACACTGTGGAAGCAGAATCGTATTCTGTCAAGGCGATGGTTGATTTTTATTATGACTTTCGTTTATGATTCATTGTTAAAAATTGATCAACTTCTGTATTAACCGATTCTCTAACGGAGATTTGAGGAGAATGAAGCATGTTACTGTTAGATTAGATGTAAATCCAATAAAACTAACCTTGATTTAACTTACATCAGGTTCTTTGGTGACCAACATATCTGCTGTGTTTTCTCGAGGCTGAAGAATAGTAATAAACCAGCTGCGCTGGAAGGTCAGCCTAAATTGCTTAATATGATTAGAAAGATATGTTGTTAAAAATTGATATGATTTACTAAAACGAGAGTGAAAAAATCATCAAATTTACGTTTGTATACAATATGGATTAAAAATATGCCATGTTCATCTGTATGAGAGAATAATTATTCTCTCTTAATAGGAGAATTTAGCTGATTAGATATAAAAAGTAGATATACAGATGAACAGCAACAAAAGGCTACTCAACAAGATTCATGAAATAAAATCCTTGCAAGGAGTTAAAAGCAAGAACTTACTATCAAATCACAAAATTGTATCACTTTATTTTTCACTAAGCTTAGAGATCAATTATATTTAGCTCAAGCTGGAAAAGATCAAAAAGTTTCCAAAAACAAAGATGCTGTAAATCAGTAAAAGTAAATGGTGTCATCTATTCTCTTAAATGCAGAGAATAGTTAGCTTACGACAGTTTTTATAATAAGAATGAAAAATCAAAAAAGTACACAATCTAAAATTTATTCAAATTTAAGTTTATTTAGCACCCCGGTGTCGTCCCGAAAAGACTGTAATTATGTACGTATTTACCTATTAGCCTAAATATGCTTAAAAGTGCAACTTTATCTATTAAAAAAATTACCATTATCATTATTATTATCATTATTGTCCAAAATGTATAGTTCCGCCATCAAATCACAGTGAAAAAATGCAATCTAGAAAAACATAATTCTGTCATAATTTGATGAAGAATAATTCAGCCTTCTGAAATTACTAAGGCCTCCTTTAAATATCTATAGTTGCTATTTCATTTACGCTTGATCATATTACTCAAAAAAGAACAATGCAAGTGTCTGCTTCAATCGCAGTGAAAACTTAAGTCTAGAAAAATCATTTTTTACGTCACATAATTTGATCAAGAACTTCGGTCTTTCTCAAATTCAATAGAGCGGTACTTTAATATACTTGATCAATTTCCATTTACGCTTTATCATAATTATCTCCAAGTCAGTCCGTCCAAAAAAACAAATGTATATAACTGCCATGAGTGAAAAACGCAAGTCTAAAAAAATCATTTTTGCGTTATATTGATGAAGAACTTCGTTCTTTCTCAAATTTACTCGAGTTGAATTTAATATACTTGATCAATTCCATTTAGCTTATATAATTTCTCAAGTCGGTCAAAAAAACCAAAGTAACTGCCAGTGAAAAAACGCAAGTCGAGAAAAAAACATTTTTGCGTCCTACTTTGATGAGAATTGGTTTTCTCAATTCACATCGGAGCGCTCCTTATATACTTGATCAATTTCTATTACTTATCAATATTATCTCCAAGTCCGAAGAACAGCTAAAAATGCCTATCAAATCAAACAATAGAAAACACTCAGTTCGAGAAACATTATTTTTTGAATAATCAGATAATAAGATTGACCTTATAATATATATCACTCCTCAAATTACAGTAATTGTTGCGTATTCTATTTCAGTCCAAAATGAAAAAAATGTTTTATGCTACAAAATAAATAAATGGGTTATATCTCGCATGTAAAAAAAAACTCACAATTCAGGAAAAAACTGAGCAAATAAGTTAAAATTTCATATTAAAGAAAAGAACATCCTTATAATTACTCCAGTGCTGCATCTTCGAGTTTAGTTTCAAAGCCATTTCAACAGAGTAATGCTTGTATAAATAAAAGCTGGCTAAGAGATAAAACACCGAACGAACGAAAAAGACTTATTGCTTGAGCCGCCATCTTGAAACACCACATTATGATCTGTAAAAACAACGCACGCTAAAAGTACGCAAAAAGTTAACCCGATCGGAAGAAAGTTTAGAAATCAAAGTGATATCGGGAAATCGGAATAAAAAAACCAAACTCTTAAGTTGCGGCTGGAAAAAAGGGATTTGAAGGGTCATCGGGGCTGACCAATAACACATCCATTTAAAAAATAAAAGTTATGTGATACGGTCTAATACGCCATTGATAGGATAATTTATAGACAGAATTTGGTTAAAAATATTAATATTCACCCGGTGAGGGGGTACTTGGGCAAAAAGAGGGTACGGGGATGTACCACTGGTCAGGGTACCTTTTTTCACCTCCATGAGTCCAAAAACACCAAAATAGAAAAATCTGCCCCTCTTAGGGTACCTTTTTGGGGAATTTGGAAAAAATATGGAAAATTTTGAGAAGATTTTGGAATTTCAGTGCCATACTGTAGGGTCCATTTTTCGAACTTTAGCAGCACACCCCCGTCGGTCCGCAAGGATAGGTACCACCCCCCATATTTACCTTTAAACTAAATTTTAATAAACTGGGCGAAAATGCTGTACAGAAATCAAGATCACATTTAGATTTTTACACACCCCGATTCCAGTAGTGTTGATGTTCATTAATTTCAATTCATCCAACAACCCTGGCATCCCAATCATATACACCTTCTTGTTCTCTGGCATTTTCAGGACGTTCTTGACATACGCTGCAGCAAGATATGATGTGCTAAGAACCTGGTCCTGTTGGTAAAACAAAACGGTGCACTTTTCAAAATCTCAAAAACAAACCCACCAAAACTGACTGAAAAATCTTATAAAAATAAATACATAAGGTACGAAAAAATACAAAAAGCTTAAACTTTGATGAAACTTGAAATTAAGAAAATAGAAAACATAATTCATTGCACTATCGTTATATGGATGCACGAAGCAAAATATTTATCAAGTGTGTTAATTGTAAGACTAAAATTTGTGACTTACTGCTTGAACAGGGAATCCATTGTCTAGTAATTTTTTCAAGAATCCTTCTCTTGATTTAGTGTTGTTATTTGTCACAAAAAATATTTGTTTATTCTGCAATAAAAAAAGATGCGTTGATACATAAAATACATTTTTGCTAATTTTCAAGTTTGATCACTGTAAGCTCCAGTTTTAATCGAGGAAACATAGTTTGAGCCTCCTTCAGTTTCTGAAGATCTGGAGTACATGTTTTTTTTTATAAGCATACAAAAATCCGAAAACAGGCTCAGAGATGCTTAGGTCGAAAGCTTAATAAGGCTGAAAAATGCTTGAGGGGATGCTTAAATCTAAAGCATAAATTTAGGGAAATACTGAAAATCCGTGAAATTCCAGCCAAAAATAGCCAAAATCAGGAAAAAAACATTTTTCGTAGGCTCAAGTAATGCTTGCCATATGCTTAATTTTTCCCATTATCTGAGCCTAGATATGCTTATAAGTGCAATGCTTATAAAAAAAACATGTAGTTATATTTCATTAAGCCCAATAATTTTTAAAGTAGAGTCTTTTAAAAAATACCAATCACTGATAAAACATGTGTTACATTAATTTGCTTTAATGTTAAGTAAATAATAAATTAAGAACATTTGCAGAACTTTATTTTGTAGTTTCCGAGCACAAATTAGTATTCCAACTCACCAATGCCTTTAGCTTGTCAATAGTTTCTTTGGCTTTTGGTAGTGTTCCGAATGTATTCCATAGCACTCCTAATGGACATGATAATGTAGCTTTTACAATCTTGATTATTAACCTAATAAATGTTGCCCAACTACAATCATTTTTCTTAAGATTCCACCGGCTCTACATACCCTTTTTTAAAGTGACTGTGAGGAAGACTTTCCTCACAGTCACTTTAAAAAAGGGTATGTAGAGATAAACAGATCTACTGAATGGAATTTGATTTACATAGCTATGTAAGCTTGGAATTGGAAGTTTAGTATAAACAGGCTTTCCTGATTTTAAAGAATGTTATATATAAACTCACCGTCACAGTCAAAAAAGAATGTTTTTATATTCTTCAAAATCTTTGTAGCATCTGCTGAGCTCAATTTCTTCATAGTTTTAAATTATTATTTTAATGGTTTTTTTTAAGCTAAAAAACAATAGTTAGAAACTATTCAATAAATGAAGTGATTCAATAAGTGCTAGTCGAAAGATCTCATTCCAGTAGGCATAACATACACTTGATTTGAATTCATGTACAGTAAGGTTTCAGACAATAGGAATCTAAAGGTCTAGGTACCAGAGAATTCAACAAGAAAATCTGAGAAAAACAATGCAGGGTGCTCAGCACTTGAAAGAAATATTTCCCTTTCGACCCATCAGTTTCAAAATTTATGTGTTTAATTACTGAAAATGCTTTTATAATCATGTAAAGCCTATTGCGATTGCCAGTTTTAAAATAACAATTTGATAGGTCAATTTTTAACGTTTTTAAAGGCACTTTATGAAAGTAACTTTTTTATTAAATTTTTGTTCGATAAAAATCAAGAAAACAAAAATTTGTTCAATTTATTGTAAAAGCTTTTCGACTATCGTCATTGTCAGTACAGTAAAAAATACATAAGCATATGAAAAAGTATCTACAATTTATAAAGAAAATGTTAAAAAGTTGAGAAATCACATCAATTGTCACGGGAGCAACGATGCCATGACGATTAATGTGTTTTCTTTTGTTCCAGAGTAAAATAATTTACGTTATGCCGTTTCTAAATAAGTTTTAATTGCTTAGTCTCTAGTTGATTGTTTAGTGAAGGCTTTTTCAATGCGATTTGGAAAGCCTCTAAGTTTTTCCTTTCTTTGCTCTTAAGTGGTGTGCCGAAATTAGAACCTTCCAGTTAAATACATGACTATTATCATTACTCTCTAAATGTTTTGCGGGCTCCGAATTACCTTTTAGCGCGAGTTGTGTTCACTCCAGCGACTTCAACATTTCTAGCCGTTTCACCGATATAAGTTTCTCCACACGAACATTCGCCAACGTAGATCTTGCAACTCGGGTGTGGATTTTTACTCTTGAGCTTGAACAGACTTTTCACTTTCTTTGTATTCCATTTGATTATAATCATATATTTATTCTTTGTAAACTCATGAAATTTGGACATGAACGATTTAGAAATTCCTTCATTCTTCGGACAATAAGGTAGCTCAATACGCACATATGGTTTTGGTTCCTCAAATAGGTTTTTAGGGGATTATCATCTCGTCGTTTTGATTTTCATTGAATTGTCTAATAACACTAGAGACAAAATCGTTTTATTTTAGGAAAAACCCTGCTGAATGAAACTTGTCAGCAATTATCACTTTTTCACTGTCGAAATTTGAGGAGATTCTTTGCGCTCTGTACAAATCTGCATTTATTGTATTACGTTTGTACTTCTTAGGCACTTTGGAACTCCAATGAACAGGAACTTTGTTTTGCCCTCTATGCACAGACGTTTCTATCATGGTGTTAGTATACTGAATTTGAGTGTCAAGAAACTTATTTGGCGATATCTCGATCGTAAATTTGATCTTATTGTGATAATTATTGAATTTCTCGAACAGCACGTCAGGTGCGTTCTTCTTCCGTTTGTTTATCTAGAGTCATCGACAAACCTTCTATAAAACTCCGGTTTTGATGGTTCGACAATGTCCTTTTCCATTTTGGTCATGAAAATGTTAGCAAACACTACAGACAACGGACCGCCCATTGTGCATCCGTCAATTTGTTGGTAAAATTTATCGTTGAATAAGAATAAACTTTCGGTGGATAATTTCATTAGTAAGCGCTTGAATATCAATCTCGACGAAAGTTTTGGTAGTTTTCCATGCACATAAATCTCATCAAGGATGTAATCAATAGTTTCTCTAACAGGGACGTTGGTGAAAAGATTCTCCACATCGTAGGAAACATACTCCTCATCGTGTTGTAACGGTGGTTGATTTTTCAGAATGGTTGGAAACTTCTGGGTGTTATTGATCATGTACTCATTTTCAGATAACAGTGGTTGCAGATATTTAGCAATTATTTGGGCAGCCTTGTATGTGCAGGTCCCTACTTGAGCTATTATAGGTCGAAACTTCAAGTTCCTCACGTCGATATTGTTGACATTGAAAAAGCCTTCACTAAACAATCAACTAGAGACTAAGCAATTAAACTTATTTAGAAACGGCATAACGTAAATTATTTTACTCTGGAACAAAAGAAAACACATTAATCGTCATGGCATCGTTGCTCCCGTGACAATTGATGTGATTTCTCAACTTTTTAACATTTTCTTTATAAATTGTAGATACTTTTTCATATGCTTATGTATTTTTTACTGTACTGACGATGACGATAGTCGAAAAGCTTTTATAATAAATTGAACAAATTTTTGTTTTCTTGATTTTTATCGAACATTACTTTGCATGGCATTAATCATTCATCATATTAAATTTTTAAGCATAACTTTTTATCTAATGAACCGAATTTTACGAATGACCCACCAAAATTTAAATTTATCTTTCTTCTTTATAGGCGTGTTTCTTTTAAAATTTTTAGATTTCGAGAAAATCAGTTTCAAAGAGAGAAACTTTTTTGTGGCACACCCAGTAGACAATTCACATTGTTGGCTGGCTGGCTATTCAGGCAGGCTAGTACCGCAAAGTCGGGTAACTTGCATCCAGTTGCATCAGTGGAGGGAAACTTGCATAGCCATCAAATGACTGACCAATCAAAGCAGCAGAATTTCAAAACAAATGAACTGAGCAGCTCTGCTCGCAGCTTTACTCTACCATTTTTGTTTTGATTTACCGTCAACTGCTCTAACTTGGGATGATTGGTTGAAACATGGGACTGTTAAATATCTGGCCTGTATTTTCACTTGCTGTTAAATCTCTTTGACAACAATTTTGTTTTGATAACTCCAACAAGTTTATCAATCATACTTTTTGTCATATTTGTTTCTATTTGTTTCTATTTGGTTGAGTTGCAGGAGGCTTTAGAGGCCTATTCTCGCAACTATAGACGCTTACTAATGAGCGTCCCGTCAGCACCTTGAACTGACTACCCAATTCCCCTCACATGGCATGGGTTGACCCGGGCGAAGGAACGTTCACTTGCCAAGTGAACTGCCGTGAGTGGGAATCGAACCCTGGCCTCCTGCACAGAAGCCAAGGTCGACTACCACTATACCACGGCACCTAAAACACGTCATGATAACTTTTTCACTGATAGCCATAGCGCGCCCTTTTTAACTTTTTTGTTTTCATTCAAAATGACCGGACAACGTTGTTTTTTCATATTTCGATTTAAAAGCCTACTCGGTGCAAAAGAGAAATCGTATATATTTTTTTAAACGCCGTTCATTAACTCGTCAAACATCAAAACAAATGACTTTGGATGGAGGTTTGGTGAAATGGTGGCCGAATTGCCGTGCCATGTTTTGTCAGATAGTCCCAAGTTAGAGCAGTCATAGCCTGGGAATCCAAGCGTTAAACTTTCGGCGTATACTTAGCATTACGTTCGCGCGCTTTGATTTTTCGATGCGCGCGCATAATTATGAAAAAGCTGACTCCTGCCAAAAAAAGGAAAACAAATGAAAATGAAAACCATAGATTCTTTCAAAACAAAATGGCTGTTGGCTGGAAGTCTCATACCGTGCTGATTTGATGTGGTTTTTAGTAGTTTGAAAGTCTTACATTTGTGAAAGAGTTTTTATGGTTGTGATATGTGTGTGCCGTTTCCAAAGTTCAGAAAGCTGTCAAACAAGGGTTCACAAACAGACGGTAGATGTTATATCGGATGGTCAATCGCCACCTTCTTTTCTTTCCTATCTCTTATCCATTTTTCTCTTTTCTGACTGTCTGAGTTTGAGACTTGTTTCTCATTCTTGACTGAGATTTCATACTCTTGTGCCAATAAACGGGGGGGGTTCGAATAAACGGGGGGGGGGTTGGAAATTCAGGGGGGGGTTTGGAATTGTACTTATAAAACCCAAAAATAAGGTAAATATAGGCTAAAAATCGGCTTTTTGGAAGCAAAATAAGGGGACTTCTTTTAGCCAAGTGAAATATTCTTAAATATAAACGGGGGGGGGTCCCAATAAGTCCGGGGGTTGGAAAATTTTCGAAAATTAACAAGGCGGGGGACCGTTTATTTGGCACCTAAGAGTACCTGTCTCATTTGTCCATCAATTCGACCATTAATTTCGCACGAGTGGGATCGAACCATCCCACCAAAGAAAGACCTTCAGATTCGGAAGCCAGCGCTCTCAGTCGAGCCATCACCCAGCAAAATCATGCAATCATAACATATTATACCGAACTGGCAAAGGACGGGGGTAATATTATTA